>NW_027255453.1:234127-270064 GCF_003086295.3 Arachis hypogaea | reverse complement strand
AATATTAGGAAGACAAAAAAAGATGAAAACTTTTTATCTTTAAATTTTGAAACTAAAAAAATAATCTTTTTACCAAAAAGTTGAAAAATAAAGATTTTAAAAAATATCCAATAAACAAAAAATTTAAAAAGTTTAAATTTTTAAAATTAATTTATTCTGTATTTATGAAAAAATAGCATTATCCGGTGATAAAAAAATAAAAAAATGTTCTTGAAAAAAATTTAGGATTTGAAAAGACATAATTTTTTATTTTCATTGACTTTTAAATTTAAAAATTATAAGTTTTATTGAAAATTAAAAAATTAAATAAATTCCAGTAATATTAGGAAGGCAAAAAAAAGATGAAAACTTTTTATTTTTAAATTTTGAAACTAAAAAAATAATCTTTTTAACAAAAAGTTGAAAAATAAAGATTTTAAAAAATTTCCAATAAACAAAAATTTAAAAAGTTTAAATTTTTAAAATTAATTTATTCTATATTTATGAAAAAATAGCATTATCCGGTGATTAAAAAAATAAAAAAATGTTCTTGAAAAAAATTTAGGATTCGAAAAGACAAAATTTTTAATTTTATGAATTTTTAAATTTAAAAATTATTATTTTTTTTGAAAATTAAAAAATTAAATAAACTCCAGTAATATTAAGAAGACAAAAAAAGATGAAAACTTTTTATTTTTAAATTTTGAAACTAAAAAAATAATCTTTTACCAAAAAGTAAAAAAAAAAGATTTTAAAAATATCCAATAAACAAAAATTTAAAAAGTTTAAATTTTAAAATTAATTTAGTATGTATTTATGAAAAAATAGCATTATCCGGTGATAAAAAATAAAAAAATATTCTTGAAAAAAAATTAGGATTTGAAAAGACATAATTTTCATTTTTATGAATTTTTAAATTTAAAAATTAAAATTTTCTATTGAAAATTAAAAAATTAAGTAAACTCCAGTAATATTAGGAAGACAAAAAAAAGATGAAAACTTTTTATTCTTAAATTTTGAAACTAAAAAAATAATCTTTTTACCAAAAAGTTAAAAAAAATTTTAAAAATATCCAATAAACAAAAATTTAAAAAGTTTAAATTTTTAAAATGAATTTATTCTGTATTTATGAAAAAATAGCATTATACGGTGATAAAAAATAAATAATGTTCTTGAAAAAAATTTAGGATTTGAAAAGAAATAATTTTTATTTTTATGAATTTTTAAATTTAAAAATTATAATTTTCTATTGAAAATTAAGAAATAAAATAAAGTCCAGTAATATTAGGAAGACAAAAAAAGATGAAAACTTTTTATCTTTAAATTTTGAAACTAAAAAAATAATCTTTTTACCAAAAAGTTGAAAAATAAAGATTTTAAAAAATATCCAATAAACAAAAAATTTAAAAAGTTTAAATTTTTAAAATTAATTTATTCTGTATTTATGAAAAAATAGCATTATCCGGTGATAAAAAAATAAAAAAATGTTCTTGAAAAAAAATTTAGGATTTGAAAAGACATAATTTTTTATTTTTATTGACTTTTAAATTTAAAAATTATTAGTTTTTATTGAAAATTAAAAAATTAAATAAACTCCAGTAATATTAGGAAGGCAAAAAAAAGATGAAAACTTTTTATTTTTAAATTTTGAAACTAAAAAAATAATCTTTTTACCAAAAAGTTGAAAATAAAGATTTTAAAAAATTTCCAATAAACAAAAATTTAAAAAGTTTAAATTTTTAAAATTAATTTATTCTATATTTATGAAAAAATAGCATTATCCGGTGATTAAAAAAATAAAAAAATATTCTTGAAAAAAATTTAGGATTCGAAAAGACAAAATTTTTTAATTTTATGAATTTTTAAATTTAAAAATTATAATTTTTTTTTTGAAAATTAAAAAATTAAATAAACTCCAGTAATATTAAGAAGACAAAAAAAGATGAAAACTTTTTATTTTTAAATTTTGAAACTAAAAAAATAATCTTTTTACCAAAAGTAAAAAAAAGATTTTAAAAATATCCAATAAACAAAAATTTAAAAAGTTTAAATTTTTAAAATTAATTTAGTCTGTATTTATGAAAAAATAGCATTATCCGGTGATAAAAAAATAAAAAAATATTCTTGAAAAAAAATTAGGATTTGAAAAGACATAATTTTTCATTTTTATGAATTTTTAAATTTAAAAATTAAAATTTTCTATTGAAAATTAAAAACTTAAATAAACTCCAGTAATATTAGGAAGACAAAAAAAAGATGAAAACTTTTTATTCTTAAATTTTGAAACTAAAAAAATAATCTTTTTACCAAAAAGTTAAAAAAAATTTAAAAATATCCAATAAACAAAAATTTAAAAAGTTTAAATTTTTAAAATGAATTTATTCTGTATTTATGAAAAAATAGCATTATACGGTGATAAAAAATAAAAAATGTTCTTGAAAAAAAATTTAGGATTTGAAAAGAAATAATTTTTTATTTTTATGAATTTTTAAATTTAAAAATTATAATTTTCTATTGAAAATTAAGAAATAAAATAACGTCCAGTAATATTAGGAAGACAAAAAAAAGATGAAAACTTTTTATTTTTAAATTTTGAAACTAAAAAAATAATCTTTTTACCAAAAAGTTGAAAAATAAAGATTTCAAAAAATATCCAATAAACAAAAAATTTAAAAAGTTTAAATTTTTAAAATTAATTTATTCTGTATTTATGAAAAAATAGCATTATCCGGTGATAAAAAATAAAAAAATGTTCTTGAAAAAAAATTTAGGATTTGAAAAGACATAATTTTTTATTTTTATGAACTTTTAAATTTAAAAATTATAAGTTTTTATTGAAAATTAAAAAATTAAATAAACTCCAGTAATATTAGTGTTACGGTAGGTAACCGGAGATTAATACGACGGATGGCGTTTGGCGGCCCAAGTGTGTGAAGGAGGAGAACTCCGGGTGGATCTGCAACTCGGGAGGCTCCGTCCGACTTGCGCTCGCGAGTGAATGGGGGGTGGTACCTGCAAAGACACTCCGATGCCTAAGTTAGCAAGAGTGTGAGCAGGTCTAGAGAGTATTGGACTTAGGGATACCTGAGGGGTGTCAGTGTATTTATAGTGGTGAGCCAATAACCACCGTTGGAGTAGTGCCGTATCTTTAGGGTGCTAACCGTCCCTATTATATTGGGGAGGTTAAGATATGGCTTTATGAAGCGGTTAGAGAGATTTTAGGGGCGGTTACTCATTTGAATGAGTATTTATCTGCCAGTTTAATCTCATATCCGACTTCTTCAGACCAAGTCGTGGTTGATACCGACTTTTTATGTGAAGGTCGGTACTTAGCTAGGCTCTAATCCTTCAGGTTAGGCCTTTTAGTTGGACCTGGGCCTTTGCATTGGGCCAGGGTATGAACAGTGCCCCTACTTGAGCCCAAATTTTCTTTAAAGTTTGGGTTCAAGTATCAACTCGGGTTCGCAGTCGACTTGCTCGAGGGAAACACGGTCTTAGAAACCGACGTGATTTTCGCGACCTTTTGTTTCTGACAGTTACGTCAATTCAAGCGTCGTGTCCGTTGGGGAAGCGTTAAGGGCTTTGGTAACGGTGCAACCTCATTAATGACTGCTCCGCTTTTACCATTATGCCCTTTAGCGTATTTATAAATACTTTCCCTCTCTTTCATTTTTCCGTTTCTGCAATCTTTCAAATTTCTTCCTTCCTTGTTCGCGTTGCATTCTTGCGTTCGAAGATTTCTGTTCTTCTCCAACCTTCATTTCTCGGATAAAGGTTAGTTTTGTTTCTTCCATATCATGCTTTATGTTTGCATGTTTTGTGAGTGGATAGGTTGACCTATAGATTCTAGCTTCGTATCTCTCCTCTTTAGGGGCCGTGTTTTTTGATTTTTCCTTTTCTTTTTCCCTTTTGTAGGTCTCTGCCACTTTTCTTTATATAAAAAATGGCTTCCGTAGACGTCCTTTCTCAGTGGGTAGATGTTACGGTCCTTGGGGAGGAACCGTTGGTCGATGCTGAGTTCATCACTCATCTTCGTACTCATCACAAGCTCTGTACTTCGGAGGAGGACGAGCCAAAATATGAACTGATAATTCCGGGTCCTGAAGACCGGGTCTGTTTTGGGAGAGAAAATGAGGCGGTCCCTCATTTTTTCTTTATGTATGAATGCATGATCACCCGCTTGGGTGTTTTTCTTCCTTTCTCGGATTTCGAGATATCTGTTTTGCAACACTGTAGAGTTGCCCCTACTCAACTTCACCCCAACTCTTGGGGTTTTTTGAAGATCTATCAGTTTATTAGCCATGCTCTGGACTTCCCGACCTCTTTGAGGATTTTTTTCTTTCTCTTTCATATGACTAAGCCCTTTAGTGGGCTAAACAACAAACAGCAATGGGTATCCTTCCGAGCCATACAAGGTCGGAGGATTTTTACCCTTTTCGACGAATCTTTTCATGACTTCAAAAACTTCTTTTTCAAAGTTCAAGCCGTAGAGGGTCACCACCCCTTTTTCCTTGATGAGCACTCTTCCCCTCGCTTCCCCCTTTATTGGCTGGCGGCCTCCTCTCCCGAAAAGTATGGTCTGGATGACCTAGACGAGGTGGAGGCGGCCGTTGTGGGGTTTTTCCGAGAAGCGTGGGGGAGGGCCCCATACTTGGATACGAGGAAGATCCTTCAGGGGACGCCGACTTTTGTTCAATCTTGCATAGGTAGTGCATGCATTTCTTATTTCCGAGTTGTTTCTGCCGACTTGTATTTTACCGACTTGTAACTTGGTTGTTTCTTTTGTAGATATGGCAAAAAGGAATGCTCAGGAGTCTTACCAAAGGGTGCAGGAGGCTAAAGCAAAGTCCCGGGCTAGGTCTGGTGGTGCCAAGGCAATCCCCTCCCCTCCTCCTCCTCCTCCTCCTAGGACTGTGGGTACTCCCTCTCAACCTATTATAATCTCTTCCTCAAGTTTGTCCCGACCACTCCCTTCTGCCCAACTTCTCTCCGAGCCAGAGAAGAAGAAGCGCAAGACTTCAGAGTCTGGCCCTTCTTGGGATGGTGGGGTTAAGGTGGATGCTCTTGCATTCATCCGAAAGAATATCTATCCTTTAATAAATATGGATGATGTTTCTGTTCGGAACCACCTCACCGCTCTGGCCGAGGAGAGTTTTAGGGCGGCGGGAGTTTGTGGCAAACTTTTGGACATCTTTGAGAAGACTCCCCTCAGCTCTTTGGGGGCAACCTCAAAGGTTGAGGAGCTGGAGGGGAGGCTTCTTGTTTTTCAAAAACATGAGAGGGAGTTGAAGGAGGAGAGGGATAAGTTGAGGGAGGAGAGGGATAGCCTTCGGGAGAAGGAAAGCCAGCTGCAGGCCCAACTTACCTTGGAGGCGAATTTGAGGAAGACAGCCCAGGAGAGTTACCAAAGTTTATTCCGGGATATTGTGGCTGTGAGGAAGGATTTGCTGAACTCTCGGAATGCTTATGCTGAGTTGGAGGACTCTATCGCCGAGGGCGCCGAGGAGTCTTGGAGAAATTTCTTGGAGCAGGTCAGGGTTATAGCTCCCGACTTGGATCTTTCTCCACTACATCCTGACAAAGTAGTTATTGATGGCGCCATCGTTGATCCTCCTGTCCCGAGGTCGTTTCCGAGTCAGACCTGAAGACTCGGGACAGAGGATTATTGAGTCTTCTCCTCATTCCCGAGATGCTCCGAGTTCTTCAGCTGCTCATCCGACTTCCTCTACAGCTCCTCCTCCTGGTCCTGGTGGTGCTCCTCCCGAGTCTGGCGGTGGTGATTCCTTTACTCCCTTGAAGAAATGACTCTTATTATTTTTTATGGCTATATGGGGGCCCGGCCTGTGGGTCCCCCCCTTTTTTTTCTTTTAAACTTTTATTTATCTGTTGGTGGTTGTGAACAATTTCTTTTTGGCCTTTTAAGGCCGTAAACAAAATATTCTGATCTATGCCCTTTTTTGGATAAGGGTTTTTAAACAAAGTAAATGCCCTTTTTTGGATAAGGGTTTAAGTTACCTTGTGTGCGCATGCTTTTCTATTTTTGATATTTCGAAGAACCCCTTTTGATCTTTTTCCTGAAAACCTTTTTCTTGGCTTGTCTTGCTTTTTCGAGCCCTTTGGCTTGAGGGCTTTTTACGCAACCTTCGATCCTAGGTTTTTCAATCTCTTTTCGGTATCCTTTATACTCAACTTTGCTTTTTGATGAGTTTTCATGACTTAGGTTATTTTTGCGATGCGTTTTTCCTTTACTCGGAGCTCGGTTTTCTTTTACTCGGAGCTCTTTCGAGTTTGTTTTACTCGGATTTTCATTTCGACTTAAGAGTCGGATGATTCCTGAGTTCTTACGATCAACTCATATAACCTCTTTACGCCGACTTGTACCTCGTCGTTTTATCCTGACGACCATCTAGGTCGGTTCATGGGATTTTCACGTTTTGTCGAGCTTAAGTCGGCGCGTTTCGTAGAAAAACTTATAAAAAATAAAGGAGGATATTAAAAGAGATATTGTAAATGAAAAAGATCTTTATTAATTGGGGAAGGTACCTTTTTTGCTACTAAGGGTCTTGATAGCCTATTTGATGGTTTATTTTCCCTTAGCCTCTACTATGATGCCTCGTTAAAAACCCTTCTCCAGAAAAAACCCTTTTTTGGGAAAAAATCATGAAGTTGGGAAAAGAGTACATCAGGGAGTAGAGTTCGCTTTTAACTGTAGTACCTTTTCATATTACAAGCATGCCACGACCTTGGTAGCTCAGTGCCATTCAGGTCGGTTACCTTATAATAACCTTTCCCTAACACTTCCTTGATTTTGTATGGTCCCTTCCAGTTTGCGGCGAGCTTTCCTTCTCCTGATTTGTTGACTCCAATGTCGTTTCTGATGAGGACCAGGTCATCCAGGACAAAAGCTCTTCGAATGACTTTCTTGTTGTATCTAGTAGTCATCCTTTGCTTTAATGCCGCTTCTCTTATTTGGGCACCTTCTCGGACCTCGGGGAGCAAGTCGAGCTCCTCTTTGTGCCCCTGTATATTTCCGACCTCATCATGGAGAATTACCCTTGGGCTTTGCTCATTGATTTCTATTGGAATCATGGCTTCTACGCCGTAGACTAGTCGGAAGGGTGTTTCTCCTGTGGCGGATTGGGGGGTTGTCCTATAAGCCCACAGCACTTGAGGGAGCTCTTCAGCCCAAGCTCCCTTTGCTTCTTGTAGTCTCTTCTTTAATCCTGCCAGTATGACCTTGTTAGCTGCCTCGGCTTGCCCATTGGCTTGTGGGTGTTCCACCGAGGTGAACTGATGCTTGATTTTCATACTGGCTACCAAACTTCTGAAGGTGGCGTCGGTGAATTGGGTTCCATTGTCTGTGGTGATGGAATAAGGTATTCCATACCTTGTGATGATGTTTTTGTAGAGGAACCTGCGACTTCTTTGAGCGGTGATGGTGGCTAATGGTTCTGCTTCTATCCACTTTGTGAAGTAATCTATTCCCACGATCAAGTACCTGACTTGTCCTGGCGCTTGGGGAAAAGGACCTAACAAATCCATTCCCCATTTTGCAAAAGGCCAGGGGGAAGTGATACTGATGAGCTCTTCTGGGGGGCCACGTGGAAATTTGCATGCATCTGGCACGGTTGGCACTTTTTCACAAAGTCTGTGGCGTCTCTTTGCAAAGTCGGCCAATAGAATCCTGCTCGGATTACTTTCCTGGCTAGTGACCTTGCTCCGAGATGGTTTCCGCAGATCCCACTATGTACTTCCTCCAACACCTCGGTGGTTCTTGAGGTCGGTACGCACTTCAGCAATGGTGTTGATATCCCTCTTCTGTAAAGGACATTTCTCACCAAAGTATAATGTTGTGCTTCCCTTCGGATCTTTTTAGCTTCTTTCTCCTCCTTGGGGAGGATGTCGAATTTCAGGTATTCGACCAAGGGATTCATCCATCCGAGGTTTAAACCGACTACTTCAAGTACTTCTTGTTCATCTTCTGTTTTTGATACCGAGGGCTCTTGGAGAGTTTCTTGGATCAGGCTTCTATTGTTTCCTCCTGGTTTGGTACTTGCTAACTTGGATAGGGCATCTGCTCTGCTATTTAGATCCCGAGTTATGTGTTTAACCTCGGTTTCCGCAAAGCGCCCAAGGTGCTCCAAGGTTTTCTCCAAGTATCTCTTCATATTGGGGTCCTTTGCCTGATACTCTCCACTTATTTGGGAAGTCACCACTTGTGAGTCGCTGTAGACCATCACCTTTGTAGCACCAACTTCTTCTGCTAACTTTAATCCGGTGATCAAGGCTTCATATTCTGCCTGATTGTTTGAAGCCGGAAATTCAAATTTTAAGGAGACCTCTATCTGGGTTCCTTTTCCATCTACCAATATTATGCCTGCGCCGCTTCCTGTCTTGTTGGAGGATCCGTCTACGTAGAGTTCTCAGGTAGTCGGTTTTTCCTCTTGTTCTCCTGCATATTCTGCAATGAAGTCGGCGAGGCATTGGGCTTTAATTGCTGTCCGAGTTTCATATTTCAGATCAAACTCGGAGAGCTCTATTGCCCATTGAACCATTCTCCCTGCAACATCCGTCTTTTGGAGGATTTGCTTCATGGGTTGGTTCGTACGGACTCTTATTGTGTGAGCCTGAAAATAAGGTCGTAGTCTTCGTGAGGCTATCACTAAGGAGTAGGCAAACTTCTCTAGTTTGTGGTACCTTAGCTCAGGGCCTTGTAGGACCTTACTGATAAAGTAGACCGGGTGTTGCCCGACCTCATCTTCTCTGATCAGGGCTGATGAGACAGCCCTATTTGCCACGGATAGGTACAGGACGAGGTCTTTTCCCGGTATTGGTCGGGTTAAGATAGGAGGTTGACTTAGGAATCTTTTGAACTCTTGGAACGCCTCCTCGCATTCCAAAGTCCATTCAAATTGGCATCCCTTCCTCAATAAAGAGAATAGTGGAAGGGATTTCAGTGCCGATCCCGCCAAAAATCTGGAGAGGGCTGCAAGTCGGCCATTGAGCTGTTGAACTTCTCTCAAACAAGTCGGGCTTTTCATTTCTAGGATGGCTCTGCATTTGTCGGGATTGGCCTCAATCCCTCTTTGTGTTAGCATGAAGCCTAGAAACTTCCCTGCTTCTACTGCGAAGGCGCATTTTGCGGGATTTAGTCTCATCCCATGCAACCTTATAGTGTTGAAGACTTGTGAGAGGTCGGTTAGGAGGTCGACTTCTTGCTTGGTTTTTATTAACATGTCGTCGACGTATACCTCCATTAAGCTCCCTAAATGGGGGGAAAACACTTTGTTCATCAGCCTTTGATACGTGGCTCCTGCATTCTTTAGTCCGAATGGCATGACCACGTAGCAATAGTTGGCTTTTGGTGTGATGAACGATGTTTTCTCCTGGTCGGGTTCATGCATCGGGATTTGGTTATATCCCGAGTAGGCGTCCATGAATGATAAGTATTGGTACCCCGAGCTGGAGTCCACCAGGGTATCAATACTCGGTAGGGGATAAGGGTCCTTAGGACATGCCTTATTCAAGTCGGTATAGTCGACGCACATTCTCCATTTACCATTCTGTTTCTTGACTAGCACTACATTGGCTAGCCACGTTGGGTATTTGACCTCCCTAATAAAGCCGGCTTCCAGGAGCGCCTGTACTTGCTCTTCTACTATTGAGGCTCGCTCTGGGCCGAGCTTGCGTCTTCTTTGCTGTATAGGTCGGGACCCTGGGTAAACCGAGAGCCTGTGGGACATGAGCTCAGGATCAATCCCGGGCATGTCGGAAGCCTTCCATGCGAAGAGGTCGGAATTAGCTCTTAGGAGCTCCCCCAACCTTTGTTTTAGGGTTTCCCCTAGGTTGGCTCCTATGAAAGTGTTTTTTCCTTCCTCCTCGCCGACTTGTATCTCCTCGGTTTTTCCTCCCGGCTGGGGTCGCAACTCTTCTCTGGTCCTTGTGCCGCCTAGCTCTATGGTGTGGACTTCTTTGCCCTTTTCTCTCAGATTTAGGCTTTCGTTGTAGCACTTCCTTGCCAATTTTTGATCTCCCCTTACCGTTGCTATTCCTCCAGGAGTCGGGAATTTCATGCAAAGGTGGGGAGTGGATACCACTACTCCAAGACGATTAAGGGTAGTCCTGCCAATTAAGGCATTGTAGGCTGACCCTTCATCGATGACTATAAAGTCTATGCTTAGAGTCCTTGATTTTTCCCCTCTTCCAAAAGTGGTGTGAAGGGATAAAAATCCCAGTGGTTTTATTGGCGTATCCCCTAACCCATATAGGGTGTCGGGGTAGGCTCTTAACTCTTTTTCATCTAACCCTAGCTTGTCGAAGGCGGGCTTGAAAAGGATGTCCGCCGAGCTTCCTTGGTCTACTAGGGTTCTGTGGAGATGGGCATTGGCTAGGATCATGGTTATCACCACGGGGTCATCGTGCCCGGGGATTACTCCTTGCCCATCTTCTTTTGTGAATGAGATAGTGGGGAGGTCGGGTGTCTCTTCCCCGACCTGATAGACTCTCTTGAGATGTCTTTTGCGAGAAGATTTGGTGATTCCACCTCCCGCAAACCCTCCTGAGATCATATGGATATGTCTCTCTGGGGTCTGTGGTGGTGGATCTCTTCTATCCATGTCATCTCGCTTTCTCTTTCCGTGACCGTCTGACCTTTCCATGAGATATCTATCAAGCCGACCTTCTCTAGCCAGCTTTTCTATCACATTCTTAAGGTCGTAGCAGTCGTTAGTGGAGTGACCATATATCTTATGGTACTCGCAATAATCGCCGCGGCTTCCCCCTTTTTATTTTTAATAGGTCTAGGGGGTGGCAGCCTTTCAGTGTGGCAAATCTCTCTGTATACGTCCACTATAGAGGTTTTTAGAGGAGTATAAGAGTGATATTTCCTGGGCCTTTCGAGACCGAGTTCTTCCTTCTTCTTGCCTTCCCTTTCCCTTTCCTTAGATGAGGAAGCGGGTCCGGGTCGCCAACTCAGGTCTCTTAATTTTGCATTCTCTTCCATGTTGATGTACTTTTCGGCCCTTTCCTGTACATCACTTAGAGAAACGGGGTGTCTTTTAGATATGGACTGGGAGAAGGGACCTTCTCTAAGCCCATTGACTAACCCCATTATGACTGCCTCTGTGGGCAGGTCTTGGATCTCCAAACATGCTTTATTGAACCTTTCCATATAGGCTCGTAAAGACTCTCCGACCTCCTGTTTTATTCCCAGGAGGCTTGGTGCATGTTTTACCTTGTCCTTTTGGATTGAGAACCTCATCAAGAACTTCCTTGAGAGGTCTTCAAAGCTGGTGATGGATCTCGGGGGGAGGCTATCAAACCACTTCATTGCTGCTTTTGATAAAGTGGTCGGGAAAGCCTTGCATCTCGTAGCGTCGGAGGCATCAGCTAGATACATCCGACTTTTAAAGTTGCTTAGATGATGCTTTGGATCTGTGGTTCCATCATAGAGGTCCATATCGGGGCTTTTAAAGTTCCTTGGGACTTTTGCCCTCATTATGTCCTCGCTGAAAGGATCTTCTCCGCCCGGGAGTTGGTCTTCTTGTTCATCGCGGGAGTTCTTGAGGGAGGACTCTAGCTGTAAGAGTTTTCTTTCTAACTCTTTTCGCCGTTCCATCTCCTCTTTAAGGTACCTTTCGGTTTCCTTCTGTTTCTCCCGCTCTTGCTCCAATTGTTCCAGGCGGCTATGGACTAATCCCATCAATTCAGTTATGTGGGATGGTCCACCCTTTTCCGACTCACGTCCATCTGAGGAATTTACCTTCGGATTCTTCACTCCGGAGGTACCCTCTCTGTGTTGGTCGTTATCTTGCTGTTGGGCCATGTCTTCATTGTCATTACCCATGTCTAGATTCTCTTGTTCAGAATCTGTTTCTGCATGGCCTTCTTCGTGGGATCTATCCGCCATCGATGGATGATCTCTCGGGTCCCCGGCAACGGCGCCAATGTTACGGTAGGTAACCGGAGATTAATACGATGGATGGCGTTTGGCGGCCCAAGTGTGTGAAGGAGGAGAACTCCGGGTGGATCTGCAACTCGGGAGGCTCCGTCCGACTTGCGCTCGCGAGTGAATGGGGGGTGGTACCTGCAAAGACACTCCGATGCCTAAGTTAGCAAGAGTGTGAGCAGGTCTAGAGAGTATTGGACTTAGGGATACCTGAGGGTGTCAGTGTATTTATAGTGGTGAGCCAATAACCACCGTTGGAGTAGTGCCGTATCTTTAGGGTGCTAACCGTCCCTATTATCTTGGGAGGTTAAGATATGGCTTTATGAAGCGGTTAGAGAGATTTTAGGGGCGGTTACTCATTTGAATGAGTATTTATCTGCCAGTTTAATCTCATATCCGACTTCTTCAGACCAAGTCGTGGTTGATACCGACTTTTTATGTGAAGGACGGTACTTAGCTAGGCTCTAATCCTTCAGGTTAGGCCTTTTAGTTGGACCTGGGCCTTTGCATTGGGTCAGGGTATGAACAATTAGGAAGGCAAAAAAAAGATGAAAACTTTTTATTTTTAAATTTTGAAACTAAAAAATAATCTTTTTACCAAAAAGTTGAAAAATAAAGATTTTAAAAAATTTCCAACAAACAAAAATTTAAAAAGTTTAAATTTTTAAAATTAATTTATTCTATATTTATGAAAAAATAGCATTATCCGGTGATTAAAAAAATAAAAAAATGTTCTTGAAAAAAATTTAGGATTCGAAAAGACAAAATTTTTTAATTTTATGAATTTTTAAATTTAAAAATTATAATTTTTTATTGAAAATTAAAAAATTAAATAAAGTCCAGTAATATTAGGAAGACAAAAAAAAGATGAAAACTTTTTATTTTTAAATTTTGAAACTAAAAAAATAATCTTTTTACCAAAAAGTAAAAAAAAGATTTTAAAAATATCCAATAAACAAAAATTTAAAAAGTTTAAATTTTTAAAATTAATTTAGTCTGTATTTATGAAAAAATAGCATTATCCGGTGATAATAAAATAAAAAAATGTTCTTGAAAAAAAATTTAGGATTTGAAAAGACATAATTTTTCATTTTTATGAATTTTTAAATTTAAAAATTAAAATTTTCTATTGAAAATTAAAAAATTAAATAAACTCCAGTAATATTAGGAACACAAAAAAAGATGAAAACTTTTTATTTTTAAATTTTGAAACTAAAAAAATAATCTTTTTACCAAAAAGTCAAAAAAAAGATTTTAAAAATATCCAATAAACAAAAATTTAAAAAGTTTAAATTTTTAAAATTAATTTAGTCTGTATTTATGAAAAAATAGCATTATCTGGTGATAAAAAAATAAAAAAATGTTCTTGAAAAAAAATTTAGGATTTGAAAAGAAATAATTTTTTATTTTTATGAATTTTTAAATTTAAAAATTATAATTTTCTATTGAAAATTAAGAAATAAAATAAAGTCCAGTAATATTAGGAAGACAAAAAAAGATGAAAACTTTTTATTTTTAAATTTTGAAACTAAAAAAATAATCTTTTTACCAAAAAGTTGAAAAATAAAGATTTTAAAAAATATCCAATAAACAAAAATTTAAAAAGTTTAAATTTTTAAAATTAATTCATTCTGTATTTATGAAAAAATAGCATTATCCGGTGATAAAAAATAAAAAAATGTTCTTGAAAAAAAATTTAGGATTTGAAAAGACATAATTTTTTATTTTTATGAACTTTTAAATTTAAAAATTATAAGTTTTTATTGAAAATTAAAAAATTAAATAAACTCCAGTAATATTAGGAAGGCAAAAAAAAGATGAAAACTTTTTATTTTTAAATTTTGAAACTAAAAAAATAATCTTTTTACCAAAAAGTTGAAAAATAAAGATTTTAAAAAATTTCCAATAAACAAAAATTTAAAAAGTTTAAATTTTTAAAATTAATTTATTCTATATTTATGAAAAAATAGCATTATCCGGTGATTAAAAAAATAAAAAAATGTTCTTGAAAAAAAATTTAGGATTCGAAAAGACAAAATTTTTTAATTTTATGAATTTTTAAATTTAAAAATTATAATTTTTTTTTTGAAAATTAAAAAATTAAATAAACTCCAGTAATATTAAGAAGACAAAAAAAGATGAAAACTTTTTTTTTTAAATTTTGAAACTAAAAAAATAATCTTTTTACCAAAAAGTAAAAAAAAAGATTTTAAAAATATTCAATAAACAAAAATTTAAAAAGTTTAAATTTTTAAAATTAATTTAGTCTGTATTTATGAAAAAATAGCATTATCCGGTGATAAAAAAATAAAAAAATATTCTTGAAAAAAAATTAGGATTTGAAAAGACATAATTTTTCATTTTTATGAATTTTTAAATTTAAAAATTAAAATTTTCTATTGAAAATTAAAAAATTAAATAAACTCCAGTAATATTAGGAAGACAAAAAAAGATGAAAACTTTTTATTCTTAAATTTTGAAACTAAAAAAATAATCTTTTTACCAAAAAGTTAAAAAAAAATTTAAAAATATCTAATAAACAAAAATTTAAAAATTTTAAATTTTTAAAATGAATTTATTCTGTATTTATGAAAAAATAGCATTATACGGTGATAAAAAATCAAAAATGTTCTTGAAAAAAAATTTAGGATTTGAAAAGAAATAATTTTTTATTTTTATGAATTTTTAAATTTAAAAATTATAATTTTCTATTGAAAATTAAGAAATAAAATAAAGTCCAGTAATATTAGGAAGACAAAAAAAAGATGAAAACTTTTTATTTTTAAATTTTGAAACTAAAAAAATAATCTTTTTACCAAAAAGTTGAAAAATAAAGATTTCAAAAAATATCCAATAAACAAAAATTTAAAAAGTTTAAATTTTTAAAATTAATTTATTCTGTATTTATGAAAAAATAGCATTATCCGGTGATAAAAAAATAAAAAAATATTCTTGAAAAAAAATTTAGGATTTGAAAAGACATAATTTTTTATTTTTATGAACTTTTAAATTTAAAAATTATAAGTTTTTATTGAAAATTAAAAAATTAAATAAACTCCAGTAATATTAGGAAGGCAAAAAAAAGATGAAAACTTTTTATTTTTAAATTTTGAAACTAAAAAAATAATTTTTTTACCAAAAAGTTGAAAAATAAAGATTTTAAAAAATTTCCAATAAACAAAAATTTAAAAAGTTTAAATTTTTAAAATTAATTTATTCTATATTTATGAAAAAATAGCATTATCCGGTGATTAAAAAAATAAAAAAATGTTCTTGAAAAAAATTTAGGATTCGAAAAGACAAAATTTTTTAATTTTATGAATTTTTAAATTTAAAAATTATAATTTTTTATTGAAAATTAAAAAATTAAATAAACTCCAGTAATATTAAGAAGACAAAAAAAGATGAAAACTTTTTATTTTTAAATTTTGAAACTAAAAAAATAATCTTTTTACCAAAAAGTTGAAAAATAAAGATTTTAAAAAATATCCAATAAACAAAAATTTAAAAAAGTTTAAATTTTTAAAATTAATTTATTCTGTATTTATGAAAAAATAGCATTATCCGGTGATAAAAAAATAAAAAAATGTTCTTGAAAAAAATTTAGGATTTGAAAAGACAAAATTTTTTACTTTTATGAATTTTTAAATTTAAAAATTATAATTTTTTATTGAAAATTAAAAAATAAAATAAAGTCCAGTAATATTAGGAAGACAAAAAAAAGATGAAAACTTTTTATTCTTAAATTTTGAAACTAAAAAAATAATCTTTTTACCAAAAAGTTAAAAAAAATTTTAAAAAATATCCAATAAACAAAAATTTAAAAAGTTTAAATTTTTAAAATGAATTTATTCTGTATTTATGAAAAAATAGCATTATACGGTGATAAAAAATAAAAAATGTTCTTGAAAAAAATTTAGGATTTGAAAAGAAATAATTTTTATTTTTATGAATTTTTAAATTTAAAAATTATAATTTTCTATTGAAAATTAAGAAATAAAATAAAGTCCAGTAATATTAGGAAGACAAAAAAAAGATGAAAACTTTTTATTCTTAAATTTTGAAACTAAAAAAATAATCTTTTTACCAAAAAGTTAAAAAAAATTTTAAAAATATCCAATAAACAAAAATTTAAAAAGTTTAATTTTTAAAATGAATTTATTCTGTATTTATGAAAAAATAGCATTATACGGTGATAAAAAATAAAAAATGTTCTTGAAAAAAAATTTAGGATTTGAAAAGAAATAATTTTTTATTTTTATGAATTTTTAAATTTAAAAATTATAATTTTCTATTGAAAATTAAGAAATAAATAAAGTCCAGTAATATTAGGAAGACAAAAAAAGATGAAAACTTTTTATTCTTAAATTTTGAAACCAAAAAAATAATCTTTTTACCAAAAAGTTGAAAAATAAAATTTTAAAAAATATCCAATAAACAAAAATTTAAAAAGTTTAAATTTTTAAAATTAATTTATTCTGTATTTATGAAAAAATAGCATTATCCGGTGATAAAAAAATAAAAAAATGTTCTTGAAAAAAAATTAGGATTTGAAAAGACATAATTTTTTATTTTTATGAACTTTTAAATTTAAAAATTATAAGTTTTTTATTGAAAATTAAAAAATTAAATAAACTCCAGTAATATTAGGAAGGCAAAAAAAAGATGAAAACTTTTTATTTTTAAATTTTGAAACTAAAAAAATAATCTTTTTACCAAAAAGTTGAAAAATAAAGATTTTAAAAAATTTCCAATAAACAAAAATTTAAAAAGTTTAAATTTTTAAAATTAATTTATTCTATATTTATGAAAAAATAGCATTATCCGGTGATTAAAAAAATAAAAAAATGTTCTTGAAAAAAATTTAGGATTCAAAAGACAAAATTTTTTAATTTTATGAATTTTTAAATTTAAAAATTATAATTTTTTTTGAAAATTAAAAAATTAAATAAACTCCAGTAATATTAAGAAGACAAAAAAAGATGAAAACTTTTTATTTTTAAATTTTGAAACTAAAAAAATAATCTTTTTACCAAAAAGTAAAAAAAAGATTTTAAAAAATATCCAATAAACAAAAATTTAAAAAGTTTAAATTTTTAAAATTAATTTAGTCTGTATTTATGAAAAAATAGCATTATCCGGTGATAAAAAAATAAAAAAATTTCTTGAAAAAAAATTTAGGATTTGAAAAGACATAATTTTTCATTTTTATGAATTTTTAAATTTAAAAATTAAATTTTCTATTGAAAATTAAAAAATAAATAAACTCCAGTAATATTAGGAAGACAAAAAAAGATGAAAACTTTTTATTTTAAATTTTGAAACTAAAAAAATAATCTTTTTACCAAAAAGTTAAAAAAAAATTTTAAAAATATCCAATAAACAAAAATTTAAAAAGTTTAAATTTTTAAAATGAATTTATTCTGTATTTATGAAAAAATAGCATTATACGGTGATAAAAAATAAAAAATGTTCTTGAAAAAAAATTTAGGATTTGAAAAGAATAATTTTTTATTTTTATGAATTTTTAAATTTAAAAATTATAATTTTCTATTGAAAATTAAGAAATAAAATAAAGTCCAGTAATATTAGGAAGACAAAAAAAAGATGAAAACTTTTTATTTTAAATTTTGAAACTAAAAAAATAATCTTTTTACCAAAAAGTTAAAAAAAAGATTTTAAAAAATATCCAATAAACAAAAATTTAAAAAGTTTAAATTTTTAAAATGAATTTATTCTATATTTATGAAAAAATAGCATTATCCGGTGATAAAAAAATAAAAAATGTTCTTGAAAAAAAATTTAGGATTTGAAAAGAAATAATTTTTTATTTTTATGAATTTTTAAATTTAAAAATTATAATTTTTATTGAAAATTAAAAAATAAAATAAAGTCCAGTAATATTAGGAAGACAAAAAAAGATGAAAACTTTTTATTTTTAAATTTTGAAACTAAAAAAATAATCTTTTTACCAAAAAGTTGAAAAATAAAGATTTTAAAAAATATCCAATAAACAAAAATTTAAAAAGTTTAAATTTTTAAAATTAATTTATTCTGTATTTATGAAAAAATAGCATTATCCGGTGATAAAAAAATAAAAAAATGTTCTTGAAAAAAAATTAGGATTTGAAAAGACAAATTTTTTATTTTTATGAATTTTAAATTTAAAAATTATAATTTTTTATTGAAAATTAAAAAATTAAATAAACTCCAGTAATATTAGGAAGCAAAAAAAAGATGAAAACTTTTTATTTTTAAATTTTGAAACTAAAAAAATAATCTTTTTACCAAAAAGTTGAAAAATAAAGATTTTAAAAAATTTCCAATAAACAAAAATTTAAAAAGTTTAAATTTTTAAAATTAATTTATTCTGTATTTATGAAAAAATAGCATTATCCGGTGATTAAAAAAATAAAAAAATGTTCTTGAAAAAAAATTTAGGATTCAAAAGACAAAATTTTTTATTTTATGAATTTTTAAATTTAAAAATTATAATTTTTTATTGAAAATTAAAAAATTAAATAAACTCCAGTAATATTAGGAAGACAAAAAAAAGATGAAAACTTTTTATTTTTAAATTTTGAAACTAAAAAAATAATCTTTTTACCAAAAAGTTAAAAAAAAGATTTTAAAAAATATCCAATAAACAAAAATTTAAAAAGTTTAAATTTTTAAAATTAATTTATTCTGTATTTATGAAAAAATAGCATTATCCGGTGATAAAAAATAAAAAAATGTTCTTGAAAAAAAATTTAGGATTTGAAAAGACATAATTTTTATTTTTATGAATTTTTAAATTTAAAAATTAAATTTTTTATTGAAAATTAAAAAATTAAATAAACTCCAGTAATATTAGGAAGACAAAAAAAGATGAAAACTTTTTATTTTTAAATTTTGAAACTAAAAAAATAATCTTTTTACCAAAAAGTTGAAAAATAAAGATTTTAAAAAATATCCAATAAACAAAAATTTAAAAAGTTTAAATTTTTAAAATTAATTTATTCTGTATTTATGAAAAAATAGCATTATCCGGTGATAAAAAAATAAAAAAATGTTCTTGAAAAAAAATTTAGGATTTGAAAAGACAAATTTTTTATTTTTATGAATTTTTAAATTTAAAAATTATAATTTTTTATTGAAAATTAAAAAATAAATAAAGTCCAGTAATATTAGGAAGACAAAAAAAAGATGAAAACTTTTTATTTTTAAATTTTGAAACTAAAAAAATAATCTTTTTACCAAAAAGTTGAAAAATAAAGATTTTAAAAAATATCCAATAAACAAAAATTTAAAAAGTTTAAATTTTTAAAATTAATTTATTCTGTATTTATGAAAAAATAGCATTATCCGGTGATAAAAAAATAAAAAAATGTTCTTGAAAAAAAATTTAGGATTTGAAAAGACAAATTTTTTATTTTTATGAATTTTTAAATTTAAAAATTATAATTTTTTATTGAAAATTAAAAAATTAAATAAACTCCAGTAATATTAGGAAGACAAAAAAAAGATGAAAACTTTTTATTTTTAAATTTTGAAACTAAAAAAATAATCTTTTTACCAAAAAGTTGAAAAATAAAGATTTTAAAAAATATCCAATAAACAAAAATTTAAAAAGTTTAAATTTTTAAAATTAATTTATTCTGTATTTATGAAAAAATAGCATTATCCGGTGATAAAAAAATAAAAAAAATGTTCTTGAAAAAAAATTTAGGATTTGAAAAGACAAAATTTTTTATTTTTATGAATTTTTAAATTTAAAAATTATAATTTTTTATTGAAAATTAAAAAATAAATAAATCCAGTAATATTAGGAAGACAAAAAAAGATGAAAACTTTTTATTTTTAAATTTTAAATAAAAAAAAATTTAAAAAAAAAAAATAAAATTTTAAAAAATTAAAAAAAAAAAGATTTTAAAAAATTTAAATTTTTAAAATTAATTATTTTATTTATGAAAAATAGATTATCCGTGATAAAAAAAATAAAAAAATGTTCTTGAAAAAAAATTTAGGATTTGAAAAGACAAAATTTTTATTTTTATGAATTTTAAATTTAAAAATTAAATTTTTTATTGAAAATTAAAAAATAAAATAAATCCATAATATTAGGAAGACAAAAAAAGATGAAAACTTTTTATTTTTAAATTTTGAAACTAAAAAAATAATCTTTTTAAAAAAGTTGAAAAATAAATGATTTTAAAAAATATTAATAAATAAAATTTGAAAAAAAAAATAAATTTTTAAAAAAAATAAAAAAAATTTAAAATTTATAATTTTTAAATTTAAAATTATAATTTTTATTGAAAATTAAAAAATAAAATAAAAAATATTTAGAAAAAAAAAAAGATGAAAACTTTTATTTTTAAATTTTGAAATAAAAAATAATTTTATTAAAAAAAAAAAAAAAAAAAAATTAAAAAAAAAAAAAAAATTTTTAAATTTGAAATAAAAAATAATTTTAAAAAATAAAAATTTAAATAAAAGTTTAAATTTTTAAAATTAATTTATTCTGTATTTATGAAAAAATAGCATTATCCGGTGATAAAAAAAAAATAAAAAAAATGTTCTTGAAAAAAAAATTTAGGATTTGAAAAGACAAAATTTTTTATTTTTATGAATTTTTAAATTTAAAAATTATAATTTTTTATTGAAAATTAAAAAATAAATAAAGTCCAGTAATATTAGGAAGACAAAAAAAGATGAAAACTTTTTATTTTTAAATTTTGAAACTAAAAAAATAATCTTTTTACCAAAAAGTTGAAAAATAAAGATTTTAAAAAATATCCAATAAACAAAAATTTAAAAAGTTTAAATTTTTAAAATTAATTTATTCTGTATTTATGAAAAAATAGCATTATCCGGTGATAAAAAAATAAAAAAATGTTCTTGAAAAAAATTTAGGATTTGAAAAGACAAATTTTTTATTTTTATGAATTTTTAAATTTAAAAATTATAATTTTTTATTGAAAATTAAAAAATAAATAAACTCCAGTAATATTAGGAAGACAAAAAAAGATGAAAACTTTTTATTTTTAAATTTTGAAACTAAAAAAATAATCTTTTTACCAAAAAGTTGAAAAATAAAGATTTTAAAAAATATCCAATAAACAAAAATTTAAAAAGTTTAAATTTTTAAAATTAATTTATTCTGTATTTATGAAAAAATAGCATTATCCGGTGATAAAAAAATAAAAAAATGTTCTTGAAAAAAATTTAGGATTTGAAAAGACAAATTTTTTATTTTTATGAATTTTTAAATTTAAAAATTATAATTTTTTATTGAAAATTAAAAAATAAATAAATCCAGTAATATTAGGAAGACAAAAAAAAGATGAAAACTTTTTATTTTTAAATTTTGAAACTAAAAAAATAATCTTTTTACCAAAAAGTTGAAAAATAAAGATTTTAAAAAATATCCAATAAACAAAAATTTAAAAAGTTTAAATTTTTAAAATTAATTTATTCTGTATTTATGAAAAAATAGCATTATCCGGTGATAAAAAAATAAAAAATGTTCTTGAAAAAAAATTTAGGATTTGAAAAGACAAAATTTTTTATTTTTATGAATTTTTAAATTTAAAAATTATAATTTTTTATTGAAAATTAAAAAATTAAATAAACTCCAGTAATATTAGGAAGACAAAAAAAAGATGAAAACTTTTTATTTTTAAATTTTGAAACTAAAAAAATAATCTTTTTACCAAAAAGTTGAAAAATAAAGATTTTAAAAAATATCCAATAAACAAAAATTTAAAAAGTTTAAATTTTTAAAATTAATTTATTCTGTATTTATGAAAAAATAGCATTATCCGGTGATAAAAAAATAAAAAAATGTTCTTGAAAAAAAATTTAGGATTTGAAAAGACAAATTTTTTATTTTTATGAATTTTTAAATTTAAAAATTATAATTTTTTATTGAAAATTAAAAAATTAAATAAACTCCAGTAATATTAGGAAGACAAAAAAAAGATGAAAACTTTTTATTTTTAAATTTTGAAACTAAAAAATAATCTTTTTACCAAAAAGTTGAAAAATAAAGATTTTAAAAAATATCCAATAAACAAAAATTTAAAAAGTTTAAATTTTTAAAATTAATTTATTCTGTATTTATGAAAAAATAGCATTATCCGGTGATAAAAAAATAAAAAAATGTTCTTGAAAAAAATTTAGGATTTGAAAAGACAAATTTTTTATTTTTATGAATTTTTAAATTTAAAAATTAAATTTTTTATTGAAAATTAAAAAATTAAATAAACTCCAGTAATATTAGGAAGACAAAAAAAGATGAAAACTTTTTATTTTTAAATTTTGAAACTAAAAAAATAATCTTTTTACCAAAAAGTTGAAAAATAAAGATTTTAAAAAATATCCAATAAACAAAAATTTAAAAAGTTTAAATTTTTAAAATTAATTTATTCTGTATTTATGAAAAAATAGCATTATCCGGTGATAAAAAAATAAAAAAATGTTCTTGAAAAAAATTTAGGATTTGAAAAGACAAAATTTTTTATTTTTATGAATTTTTAAATTTAAAAATTATAATTTTTTATTGAAAATTAAAAAATAAAATAAAGTCCAGTAATATTAGGAAGACAAAAAAAAGATGAAAACTTTTTATTTTTAAATTTTGAAACTAAAAAAATAATCTTTTTACCAAAAAGTTGAAAAATAAAGATTTTAAAAAATATCCAATAAACAAAAATTTAAAAAGTTTAAATTTTTAAAATTAATTTATTCTGTATTTATGAAAAAATAGCATTATCCGGTGATAAAAAAATAAAAAAATGTTCTTGAAAAAAATTTAGGATTTGAAAAGACAAATTTTTTATTTTTATGAATTTTTAAATTTAAAAATTATAATTTTTTATTGAAAATTAAAAAATAAATAAATCCAGTAATATTAGGAAGACAAAAAAAAGATGAAAACTTTTTATTTTTAAATTTTGAAACTAAAAAAATAATCTTTTTACCAAAAAGTTGAAAAATAAAGATTTTAAAAAATATCCAATAAACAAAAATTTAAAAAGTTTAAATTTTTAAAATTAATTTATTCTGTATTTATGAAAAAATAGCATTATCCGGTGATAAAAAAATAAAAAAATGTTCTTGAAAAAAAATTTAGGATTTGAAAAGACAAATTTTTTATTTTTATGAATTTTTAAATTTAAAAATTATAATTTTTTATTGAAAATTAAAAAATAAATAAAGTCCAGTAATATTAGGAAGACAAAAAAAGATGAAAACTTTTTATTTTTAAATTTTGAAACTAAAAAAATAATCTTTTTACCAAAAAGTTGAAAAATAAAGATTTTAAAAATATCCAATAAACAAAAATTTAAAAAGTTTAAATTTTTAAAATTAATTTATTCTGTATTTATGAAAAAATAGCATTATCCGGTGATAAAAAAATAAAAAATGTTCTTGAAAAAAATTTAGGATTTGAAAAGACAAATTTTTTATTTTTATGAATTTTTAAATTTAAAAATTATAATTTTTTATTGAAAATTAAAAAATAAAATAAAGTCCAGTAATATTAGGAAGACAAAAAAAAGATGAAAACTTTTTATTTTTAAATTTTGAAACTAAAAAAATAATCTTTTTACCAAAAAGTTGAAAAATAAAGATTTTAAAAAATATCCAATAAACAAAAATTTAAAAAGTTTAAATTTTTAAAATTAATTTATTCTGTATTTATGAAAAAATAGCATTATCCGGTGATAAAAAATAAAAAAATGTTCTTGAAAAAAAATTTAGGATTTGAAAAGACAAATTTTTTATTTTTATGAATTTTTAAATTTAAAAATTATAATTTTTTATTGAAAATTAAAAAATAAATAAAGTCCAGTAATATTAGGAAGACAAAAAAAAGATGAAAACTTTTTATTTTTAAATTTTGAAACTAAAAAAATAATCTTTTTACCAAAAAGTTGAAAAATAAAGATTTTAAAAAATATCCAATAAACAAAAATTTAAAAAGTTTAAATTTTTAAAATTAATTTATTCTGTATTTATGAAAAAATAGCATTATCCGGTGATAAAAAAATAAAAAAATGTTCTTGAAAAAAAATTTAGGATTTGAAAAGACAAATTTTTTATTTTTATGAATTTTTAAATTTAAAAATTATAATTTTTTATTGAAAATTAAAAAATAAATAAATCCAGTAATATTAGGAAGACAAAAAAAAGATGAAAACTTTTTATTTTTAAATTTTGAAACTAAAAAAATAATCTTTTTACCAAAAAGTTGAAAAATAAAGATTTTAAAAAATATCCAATAAACAAAAATTTAAAAAGTTTAAATTTTTAAAATTAATTTATTCTGTATTTATGAAAAAATAGCATTATCCGGTGATAAAAAAATAAAAAAATGTTCTTGAAAAAAATTTAGGATTTGAAAAGACAAAATTTTTTATTTTTATGAATTTTTAAATTTAAAAATTATAATTTTTTATTGAAAATTAAAAAATAAATAAACTCCAGTAATATTAGGAAGACAAAAAAAGATGAAAACTTTTTATTTTTAAATTTTGAAACTAAAAAAATAATCTTTTTACCAAAAAGTTGAAAAATAAAGATTTTAAAAAATATCCAATAAACAAAAATTTAAAAAGTTTAAATTTTTAAAATTAATTTATTCTGTATTTATGAAAAAATAGCATTATCCGGTGATAAAAAAATAAAAAAATGTTCTTGAAAAAAATTTAGGATTTGAAAAGACAAATTTTTTATTTTTATGAATTTTTAAATTTAAAAATTATAATTTTTTATTGAAAATTAAAAAATTAAATAAATCCAGTAATATTAGGAAGACAAAAAAAGATGAAAACTTTTTATTTTTAAATTTTGAAACTAAAAAAATAATCTTTTTACCAAAAAGTTGAAAAATAAAGATTTTAAAAAATATCCAATAAACAAAAATTTAAAAAGTTTAAATTTTTAAAATTAATTTATTCTGTATTTATGAAAAAATAGCATTATCCGGTGATAAAAAAATAAAAAAATGTTCTTGAAAAAAATTTAGGATTTGAAAAGACAAATTTTTTATTTTTATGAATTTTTAAATTTAAAAATTATAATTTTTTATTGAAAATTAAAAAATAAATAAATCCAGTAATATTAGGAAGACAAAAAAAGATGAAAACTTTTTATTTTTAAATTTTGAAACTAAAAAAATAATCTTTTTACCAAAAAGTTGAAAAATAAAGATTTTAAAAAATATCCAATAAACAAAAATTTAAAAAGTTTAAATTTTTAAAATTAATTTATTCTGTATTTATGAAAAAATAGCATTATCCGGTGATAAAAAAATAAAAAAATGTTCTTGAAAAAAATTTAGGATTTGAAAAGACAAAATTTTTATTTTTATGAATTTTTAAATTTAAAAATTATAATTTTTTATTGAAAATTAAAAAATAAATAAAGTCCAGTAATATTAGGAAGACAAAAAAAGATGAAAACTTTTTATTTTTAAATTTTGAAACTAAAAAAATAATCTTTTTACCAAAAAGTTGAAAAATAAAGATTTTAAAAAATATCCAATAAACAAAAATTTAAAAAGTTTAAATTTTTAAAATTAATTTATTCTGTATTTATGAAAAAATAGCATTATCCGGTGATAAAAAAATAAAAAAATGTTCTTGAAAAAAATTTAGGATTTGAAAAGACAAAATTTTTTATTTTTATGAATTTTTAAATTTAAAAATTATAATTTTTTATTGAAAATTAAAAAATAAATAAAGTCCAGTAATATTAGGAAGACAAAAAAAAGATGAAAACTTTTTATTTTTAAATTTTGAAACTAAAAAAATAATCTTTTTACCAAAAAGTTGAAAAATAAAGATTTTAAAAAATATCCAATAAACAAAAATTTAAAAAGTTTAAATTTTTAAAATTAATTTATTCTGTATTTATGAAAAAATAGCATTATCCGGTGATAAAAAAATAAAAAAATGTTCTTGAAAAAAATTTAGGATTTGAAAAGACAAATTTTTTATTTTTATGAATTTTTAAATTTAAAAATTATAATTTTTTATTGAAAATTAAAAAATAAATAAACTCCAGTAATATTAGGAAGACAAAAAAAAGATGAAAACTTTTTATTTTTAAATTTTGAAACTAAAAAAATAATCTTTTTACCAAAAAGTTGAAAAATAAAGATTTTAAAAAATATCCAATAAACAAAAATTTAAAAAGTTTAAATTTTTAAAATTAATTTATTCTGTATTTATGAAAAAATAGCATTATCCGGTGATAAAAAAATAAAAAAATGTTCTTGAAAAAAATTTAGGATTTGAAAAGACAAATTTTTTATTTTTATGAATTTTTAAATTTAAAAATTATAATTTTTTATTGAAAATTAAAAAATAAATAAAGTCCAGTAATATTAGGAAGACAAAAAAAAGATGAAAACTTTTTATTTTTAAATTTTGAAACTAAAAAAATAATCTTTTTACCAAAAAGTTGAAAAATAAAGATTTTAAAAAATATCCAATAAACAAAAATTTAAAAAGTTTAAATTTTTAAAATTAATTTATTCTGTATTTATGAAAAAATAGCATTATCCGGTGATAAAAAATAAAAAAATGTTCTTGAAAAAAATTTAGGATTTGAAAAGACAAAATTTTTTATTTTTATGAATTTTTAAATTTAAAAATTATAATTTTTTATTGAAAATTAAAAAATAAATAAAGTCCAGTAATATTAGGAAGACAAAAAAAGATGAAAACTTTTTATTTTTAAATTTTGAAACTAAAAAAATAATCTTTTTACCAAAAAGTTGAAAAATAAAGATTTTAAAAAATATCCAATAAACAAAAATTTAAAAAGTTTAAATTTTTAAAATTAATTTATTCTGTATTTATGAAAAAATAGCATTATCCGGTGATAAAAAAATAAAAAAATGTTCTTGAAAAAAATTTAGGATTTGAAAAGACAAATTTTTTATTTTATGAATTTTTAAATTTAAAAATTATAATTTTTTATTGAAAATTAAAAAATAAAATAAAGTCCAGTAATATTAGGAAGACAAAAAAAAGATGAAAACTTTTTATTTTTAAATTTTGAAACTAAAAAAATAATCTTTTTACCAAAAAGTTGAAAAATAAAGATTTTAAAAAATATCCAATAAACAAAAATTTAAAAAGTTTAAATTTTTAAAATTAATTTATTCTGTATTTATGAAAAAATAGCATTATCCGGTGATAAAAAAATAAAAAAATGTTCTTGAAAAAAATTTAGGATTTGAAAAGACAAAATTTTTATTTTTATGAATTTTTAAATTTAAAAATTATAATTTTTTATTGAAAATTAAAAAATAAATAAAGTCCAGTAATATTAGGAAGACAAAAAAAGATGAAAACTTTTTATTTTTAAATTTTGAAACTAAAAAAATAATCTTTTTACCAAAAAGTTGAAAAATAAAGATTTTAAAAAATATCCAATAAACAAAAATTTAAAAAGTTTAAATTTTTAAAATTAATTTATTCTGTATTTATGAAAAAATAGCATTATCCGGTGATAAAAAAATAAAAAAATGTTCTTGAAAAAAAATTTAGGATTTGAAAAGACAAAATTTTTTATTTTTATGAATTTTTAAATTTAAAAATTATAATTTTTTATTGAAAATTAAAAAATAAAATAAAGTCCAGTAATATTAGGAAGACAAAAAAAAGATGAAAACTTTTTATTTTTAAATTTTGAAACTAAAAAAATAATCTTTTTACCAAAAAGTTGAAAAATAAAGATTTTAAAAATATCCAATAAACAAAAATTTAAAAAGTTTAAATTTTTAAAATTAATTTATTCTGTATTTATGAAAAAATAGCATTATCCGGTGATAAAAAAATAAAAAAATGTTCTTGAAAAAAATTTAGGATTTGAAAAGACAAAATTTTTTATTTTTATGAATTTTTAAATTTAAAAATTATAATTTTTTATTGAAAATTAAAAAATAAATAAATCCAGTAATATTAGGAAGACAAAAAAAGATGAAAACTTTTTATTTTTAAATTTTGAAACTAAAAAAATAATCTTTTTACCAAAAAGTTGAAAAATAAAGATTTTAAAAAATATCCAATAAACAAAAATTTAAAAAGTTTAAATTTTTAAAATTAATTTATTCTGTATTTATGAAAAAATAGCATTATCCGGTGATAAAAAAATAAAAAAATGTTCTTGAAAAAAATTTAGGATTTGAAAAGACAAAATTTTTATTTTTATGAATTTTTAAATTTAAAAATTATAATTTTTTATTGAAAATTAAAAAATAAATAAAGTCCAGTAATATTAGGAAGACAAAAAAAAGATGAAAACTTTTTATTTTTAAATTTTGAAACTAAAAAAATAATCTTTTTACCAAAAAGTTGAAAAATAAAGATTTTAAAAAATATCCAATAAACAAAAATTTAAAAAGTTTAAATTTTTAAAATTAATTTATTCTGTATTTATGAAAAAATAGCATTATCCGGTGATAAAAAAATAAAAAAATGTTCTTGAAAAAAATTTAGGATTTGAAAAGACAAAATTTTTATTTTTATGAATTTTTAAATTTAAAAATTATAATTTTTTATTGAAAATTAAAAAATAAATAAAGTCCAGTAATATTAGGAAGACAAAAAAAGATGAAAACTTTTTATTTTTAAATTTTGAAACTAAAAAAATAATCTTTTTACCAAAAAGTTGAAAAATAAAGATTTTAAAAAATATCCAATAAACAAAAATTTAAAAAGTTTAAATTTTTAAAATTAATTTATTCTGTATTTATGAAAAAATAGCATTATCCGGTGATAAAAAAATAAAAAAATGTTCTTGAAAAAAATTTAGGATTTGAAAAGACAAAATTTTTTATTTTTATGAATTTTTAAATTTAAAAATTATAATTTTTTATTGAAAATTAAAAAATAAAATAAAGTCCAGTAATATTAGGAAGACAAAAAAAAGATGAAAACTTTTTATTTTTAAATTTTGAAACTAAAAAAATAATCTTTTTACCAAAAAGTTGAAAAATAAAGATTTTAAAAAATATCCAATAAACAAAAATTTAAAAAGTTTAAATTTTTAAAATTAATTTATTCTGTATTTATGAAAAAATAGCATTATCCGGTGATAAAAAATAAAAAAATGTTCTTGAAAAAAATTTAGGATTTGAAAAGACAAAATTTTTATTTTTATGAATTTTTAAATTTAAAAATTATAATTTTTTATTGAAAATTAAAAAATAAATAAAGTCCAGTAATATTAGGAAGACAAAAAAAAGATGAAAACTTTTTATTTTTAAATTTTGAAACTAAAAAAATAATCTTTTTACCAAAAAGTTGAAAAATAAAGATTTTAAAAAATATCCAATAAACAAAAATTTAAAAAGTTTAAATTTTTAAAATTAATTTATTCTGTATTTATGAAAAAATAGCATTATCCGGTGATAAAAAAATAAAAAAATGTTCTTGAAAAAAATTTAGGATTTGAAAAGACAAAATTTTTTATTTTTATGAATTTTTAAATTTAAAAATTATAATTTTTTATTGAAAATTAAAAAATAAATAAAGTCCAGTAATATTAGGAAGACAAAAAAAAGATGAAAACTTTTTATTTTTAAATTTTGAAACTAAAAAAATAATCTTTTTACCAAAAAGTTGAAAAATAAAGATTTTAAAAAATATCCAATAAACAAAAATTTAAAAAGTTTAAATTTTTAAAATTAATTTATTCTGTATTTATGAAAAAATAGCATTATCCGGTGATAAAAAAATAAAAAAATGTTCTTGAAAAAAATTTAGGATTTGAAAAGACAAAATTTTTTATTTTTATGAATTTTTAAATTTAAAAATTATAATTTTTTATTGAAAATTAAAAAATAAAATAAAGTCCAGTAATATTAGGAAGACAAAAAAAAGATGAAAACTTTTTATTTTTAAATTTTGAAACTAAAAAAATAATCTTTTTACCAAAAAGTTGAAAAATAAAGATTTTAAAAAATATCCAATAAACAAAAATTTAAAAAGTTTAAATTTTTAAAATTAATTTATTCTGTATTTATGAAAAAATAGCATTATCCGGTGATAAAAAAATAAAAAAATGTTCTTGAAAAAAATTTAGGATTTGAAAAGACAAAATTTTTTATTTTATGAATTTTTAAATTTAAAAATTATAATTTTTTATTGAAAATTAAAAAATAAAATAAAGTCCAGTAATATTAGGAAGACAAAAAAAGATGAAAACTTTTTATTTTTAAATTTTGAAACTAAAAAAATAATCTTTTTACCAAAAAGTTGAAAAATAAAGATTTTAAAAAATATCCAATAAACAAAAATTTAAAAAGTTTAAATTTTTAAAATTAATTTATTCTGTATTTATGAAAAAATAGCATTATCCGGTGATAAAAAAATAAAAAAATGTTCTTGAAAAAAATTTAGGATTTGAAAAGACAAAATTTTTTATTTTTATGAATTTTTAAATTTAAAAATTATAATTTTTTATTGAAAATTAAAAAATAAAATAAAGTCCAGTAATATTAGGAAGACAAAAAAAAGATGAAAACTTTTTATTTTTAAATTTTGAAACTAAAAAATAATCTTTTTACCAAAAAGTTGAAAAATAAAGATTTTAAAAAATATCCAATAAACAAAAATTTAAAAAGTTTAAATTTTTAAAATTAATTTATTCTGTATTTATGAAAAAATAGCATTATCCGGTGATAAAAAAATAAAAAAATGTTCTTGAAAAAAATTTAGGATTTGAAAAGACAAATTTTTTATTTTTATGAATTTTTAAATTTAAAAATTATAATTTTTTATTGAAAATTAAAAAATAAATAAAGTCCAGTAATATTAGGAAGACAAAAAAAGATGAAAACTTTTTATTTTTAAATTTTGAAACTAAAAAAATAATCTTTTTACCAAAAAGTTGAAAAATAAAGATTTTAAAAAATATCCAATAAACAAAAATTTAAAAAGTTTAAATTTTTAAAATTAATTTATTCTGTATTTATGAAAAAATAGCATTATCCGGTGATAAAAAATAAAAAAATGTTCTTGAAAAAAATTTAGGATTTGAAAAGACAAAATTTTTTATTTTTATGAATTTTTAAATTTAAAAATTATAATTTTTTATTGAAAATTAAAAAATAAATAAAGTCCAGTAATATTAGGAAGACAAAAAAAAGATGAAAACTTTTTATTTTTAAATTTTGAAACTAAAAAAATAATCTTTTTACCAAAAAGTTGAAAAATAAAGATTTTAAAAAATATCCAATAAACAAAAATTTAAAAAGTTTAAATTTTTAAAATTAATTTATTCTGTATTTATGAAAAAATAGCATTATCCGGTGATAAAAAAATAAAAAAATGTTCTTGAAAAAAATTTAGGATTTGAAAAGACAAAATTTTTATTTTTATGAATTTTTAAATTTAAAAATTATAATTTTTTATTGAAAATTAAAAAATAAAATAAAGTCCAGTAATATTAGGAAGACAAAAAAAAGATGAAAACTTTTTATTTTTAAATTTTGAAACTAAAAAAATAATCTTTTTACCAAAAAGTTGAAAAATAAAGATTTTAAAAAATATCCAATAAACAAAAATTTAAAAAGTTTAAATTTTTAAAATTAATTTATTCTGTATTTATGAAAAAATAGCATTATCCGGTGATAAAAAAATAAAAAAATGTTCTTGAAAAAAAATTTAGGATTTGAAAAGACAAAATTTTTATTTTTATGAATTTTTAAATTTAAAAATTAAATTTTTTATTGAAAATTAAAAAATAAAATAAAGTCCAGTAATATTAGGAAGACAAAAAAAGATGAAAACTTTTTATTTTTAAATTTTGAAACTAAAAAAATAATCTTTTTACCAAAAAGTTGAAAAATAAAGATTTTAAAAAATATCCAATAAACAAAAATTTAAAAAGTTTAAATTTTTAAAATTAATTTATTCTGTATTTATGAAAAAATAGCATTATCCGGTGATAAAAAAATAAAAAAATGTTCTTGAAAAAAAATTTAGGATTTGAAAAGACAAAATTTTTATTTTTATGAATTTTTAAATTTAAAAATTATAATTTTTTATTGAAAATTAAAAAATAAATAAAGTCCAGTAATATTAGGAAGACAAAAAAAGATGAAAACTTTTTATTTTTAAATTTTGAAACTAAAAAAATAATCTTTTTACCAAAAAGTTGAAAAATAAAGATTTTAAAAAATATCCAATAAACAAAAATTTAAAAAGTTTAAATTTTTAAAATTAATTTATTCTGTATTTATGAAAAAATAGCATTATCCGGTGATAAAAAAATAAAAAAATGTTCTTGAAAAAAATTTAGGATTTGAAAAGACAAATTTTTTATTTTTATGAATTTTTAAATTTAAAAATTATAATTTTTTATTGAAAATTAAAAAATAAATAAAGTCCAGTAATATTAGGAAGACAAAAAAAAGATGAAAACTTTTTATTTTTAAATTTTGAAACTAAAAAAATAATCTTTTTACCAAAAAGTTGAAAAATAAAGATTTTAAAAAATATCCAATAAACAAAAATTTAAAAAGTTTAAATTTTTAAAATTAATTTATTCTGTATTTATGAAAAAATAGCATTATCCGGTGATAAAAAAATAAAAAAATGTTCTTGAAAAAAATTTAGGATTTGAAAAGACAAAATTTTTTATTTTTATGAATTTTTAAATTTAAAAATTAAATTTTTTATTGAAAATTAAAAAATAAAATAAAGTCCAGTAATATTAGGAAGACAAAAAAAAGATGAAAACTTTTTATTTTTAAATTTTGAAACTAAAAAAATAATCTTTTTACCAAAAAGTTGAAAAATAAAGATTTTAAAAAATATCCAATAAACAAAAATTTAAAAAGTTTAAATTTTTAAAATTAATTTATTCTGTATTTATGAAAAAATAGCATTATCCGGTGATAAAAAAATAAAAAAATGTTCTTGAAAAAAATTTAGGATTTGAAAAGACAAATTTTTTATTTTTATGAATTTTTAAATTTAAAAATTAAATTTTTTATTGAAAATTAAAAAATAAAATAAAGTCCAGTAATATTAGGAAGACAAAAAAAAGATGAAAACTTTTTATTTTTAAATTTTGAAACTAAAAAAATAATCTTTTTACCAAAAAGTTGAAAAATAAAGATTTTAAAAAATATCCAATAAACAAAAATTTAAAAAGTTTAAATTTTTAAAATTAATTTATTCTGTATTTATGAAAAAATAGCATTATCCGGTGATAAAAAAATAAAAAAATGTTCTTGAAAAAAATTTAGGATTTGAAAAGACAAAATTTTTTATTTTTATGAATTTTTAAATTTAAAAATTAAATTTTTTATTGAAAATTAAAAAATAAAATAAAGTCCAGTAATATTAGGAAGACAAAAAAAGATGAAAACTTTTTATTTTTAAATTTTGAAACTAAAAAAATAATCTTTTTACCAAAAAGTTGAAAAATAAAGATTTTAAAAAATATCCAATAAACAAAAATTTAAAAAGTTTAAATTTTTAAAATTAATTTATTCTGTATTTATGAAAAAATAGCATTATCCGGTGATAAAAAAATAAAAAAATGTTCTTGAAAAAAAATTTAGGATTTGAAAAGACAAATTTTTATTTTTATGAATTTTTAAATTTAAAAATTAAATTTTTTATTGAAAATTAAAAAATAAATAAAGTCCAGTAATATTAGGAAGACAAAAAAAAGATGAAAACTTTTTATTTTTAAATTTTGAAACTAAAAAAATAATCTTTTTACCAAAAAGTTGAAAAATAAAGATTTTAAAAAATATCCAATAAACAAAAATTTAAAAAGTTTAAATTTTTAAAATTAATTTATTCTGTATTTATGAAAAAATAGCATTATCCGGTGATAAAAAAATAAAAAAATGTTCTTGAAAAAAATTTAGGATTTGAAAAGACAAAATTTTTTATTTTTATGAATTTTTAAATTTAAAAATTAAATTTTTTATTGAAAATTAAAAAATAAAATAAAGTCCAGTAATATTAGGAAGACAAAAAAAAGATGAAAACTTTTTATTTTTAAATTTTGAAACTAAAAAAATAATCTTTTTACCAAAAAGTTGAAAAATAAAGATTTTAAAAAATATCCAATAAACAAAAATTTAAAAAGTTTAAATTTTTAAAATTAATTTATTCTGTATTTATGAAAAAATAGCATTATCCGGTGATAAAAAAATAAAAAAATGTTCTTGAAAAAAATTTAGGATTTGAAAAGACAAAATTTTTATTTTTATGAATTTTTAAATTTAAAAATTAAATTTTTTATTGAAAATTAAAAAATAAAATAAAGTCCAGTAATATTAGGAAGACAAAAAAAGATGAAAACTTTTTATTTTTAAATTTTGAAACTAAAAAAATAATCTTTTTACCAAAAAGTTGAAAAATAAAGATTTTAAAAAATATCCAATAAACAAAAATTTAAAAAGTTTAAATTTTTAAAATTAATTTATTCTGTATTTATGAAAAAATAGCATTATCCGGTGATAAAAAAATAAAAAAATGTTCTTGAAAAAAATTTAGGATTTGAAAAGACAAATTTTTTATTTTTATGAATTTTTAAATTTAAAAATTAAATTTTTTATTGAAAATTAAAAAATAAAATAAATCCAGTAATATTAGGAAGACAAAAAAAGATGAAAACTTTTTATTTTTAAATTTTGAAACTAAAAAAATAATCTTTTTACCAAAAAGTTGAAAAATAAAGATTTTAAAAAATATCCAATAAACAAAAATTTAAAAAGTTTAAATTTTTAAAATTAATTTATTCTGTATTTATGAAAAAATAGCATTATCCGGTGATAAAAAAATAAAAAAATGTTCTTGAAAAAAATTTAGGATTTGAAAAGACAAAATTTTTATTTTTATGAATTTTTAAATTTAAAAATTAAATTTTTTATTGAAAATTAAAAAATAAAATAAAGTCCAGTAATATTAGGAAGACAAAAAAAAGATGAAAACTTTTTATTTTTAAATTTTGAAACTAAAAAAATAATCTTTTTACCAAAAAGTTGAAAAATAAAGATTTTAAAAAATATCCAATAAACAAAAATTTAAAAAGTTTAAATTTTTAAAATTAATTTATTCTGTATTTATGAAAAAATAGCATTATCCGGTGATAAAAAAATAAAAAATGTTCTTGAAAAAAATTTAGGATTTGAAAAGACAAAATTTTTTATTTTTATGAATTTTTAAATTTAAAAATTATAATTTTTTATTGAAAATTAAAAAATAAAATAAAGTCCAGTAATATTAGGAAGACAAAAAAAGATGAAAACTTTTTATTTTTAAATTTTGAAACTAAAAAAATAATCTTTTTACCAAAAAGTTGAAAAATAAAGATTTTAAAAAATATCCAATAAACAAAAATTTAAAAAGTTTAAATTTTTAAAATTAATTTATTCTGTATTTATGAAAAAATAGCATTATCCGGTGATAAAAAAATAAAAAAATGTTCTTGAAAAAAATTTAGGATTTGAAAAGACAAAATTTTTTATTTTTATGAATTTTTAAATTTAAAAATTATAATTTTTTATTGAAAATTAAAAAATAAATAAAGTCCAGTAATATTAGGAAGACAAAAAAAAGATGAAAACTTTTTATTTTTAAATTTTGAAACTAAAAAAATAATCTTTTTACCAAAAAGTTGAAAAATAAAGATTTTAAAAAATATCCAATAAACAAAAATTTAAAAAGTTTAAATTTTTAAAATTAATTTATTCTGTATTTATGAAAAAATAGCATTATCCGATGATAAAAAAATAAAAAATGTTCTTGAAAAAAATTTAGGATTTGAAAAGACAAAATTTTTTAATTTTATGAATTTTTAAATTTAAAAATTATAACTTTTTATTGAAAATTAAAAATTAAATAAACTCCAGTAATATTAAAAGACAAAAAAAATGAAAACTTTTTATGGTTTTTTGCAAAAACGAATTTCCAACACAAATCAACCGGCAAGTGCTTCGGTCGCATCAAGTAATAATAACTCACGGGAGTGAGGTC
>NW_027255453.1:197249-233127 GCF_003086295.3 Arachis hypogaea | reverse complement strand
TTTAATAATTCATATAATTTTTCAATCTAAATTTTTTCAAGAACATTTTTTTTTTTTTTCACGGATAATGCTATTTTTTCATAAATACAGAATAAATTAATTTTAAAATTTAAACTTTTTAAATTTTTTTTATTGATATTTTTTAAAATCTTTTTTTTACTTTTTGTAAAAGATTATTTTTTTAGTTTCAAAATTTAAAAATAAAAATTTCACTTTTTTTGTCTTCTTAATATTACTGGACTTTTTTTATTTTTTAATTTTCAATAAAAATTTAATTTTTAAATTTAAAATTATAAAATAAAAATTTTGTCTTTTCAAATCCTAAATTTTTTTTCAAGAACATTTTTTTTATTTTTTTATCACCGGATAATGCTATTTTTTCATAAATACAGATAAATTAATTTTAAAATTTAAACTTTTTAAATTTTTTGTTTATTGGATATTTTTTAAAATCTTTATTTTTCAACTTTTTGGTAAAAAGATTATTTTTTTAGTTTCAAAATTTAAAAATAAAAAGTTTTCATCTTTTTTTTGTCTTCCTAATATTACTGGACTTTATTTATTTTTAATTTTCAATAAAAAATTATAATTTTTAAATTTAAAAATTCATAAAAATAAAAAATTTTGTCTTTTCAAATCTAATTTTTTTTCAAGAACATTTTTTTATTTTTTATCACCGGATAATGCTATTTTTTCATAAATACAGAATAAATTAATTTTAAAATTTAAACTTTTTAAATTTTTGTTTATTGATATTTTTAAAATCTTTTTTTAACTTTTTGGTAAAAAGATTATTTTTTAGTTTCAAAATTTAAAAATAAAAAGTTTTCATCTTTTTTTGTCTTCCTAATATTACTGGATTTATTTAATTTTTAATTTTCAATAAAAATTTAATTTTTAAATTTAAAAATTCATAAAATAAAAATTTGTCTTTTCAAATCCTAATTTTTTTCAAGAACATTTTTTTATTTTTTTATCACCGGATAATGCTATTTTTTCATAAATACAAATAAATTAATTTTAAAATTTAAACTTTTTAAATTTTTGTTTATTGGATATTTTTTAAAATCTTTATTTTTCAACTTTTTGGTAAAAGATTATTTTTTTAGTTTCAAAATTTAAAAATAAAAAGTTTTCATCTTTTTTTTGTCTTCCTAATATTACTGGACTTTATTTATTTTTAATTTTCAATAAAAAATTATAATTTTTAAATTTAAAAATTCATAAAAATAAAAATTTTGTCTTTTCAAATCCTAAATTTTTTTCAAGAACATTTTTTTATTTTTTTATCACCGGATAATGCTATTTTTTCATAAATACAGAGTAAATTAATTTTAAAATTTAAACTTTTTAAATTTTTGTTTATTGGATATTTTTTAAAATCTTTATTTTTCAACTTTTTGGTAAAAAGATTATTTTTTTAGTTTCAAAATTTAAAAATAAAAATTTTCATCTTTTTTTGTCTTCCTAATATTACTGGACTTTATTTATTTTTAATTTTCAATAAAAAATTTAATTTTTAAATTTAAAAATTCATAAAAATAAAAAATTTTGTCTTTTCAAATCCTAAATTTTTTTCAAGAACATTTTTTTATTTTTTTATCACCGGATAATGCTATTTTTTCATAAATACAGATAAATTAATTTTAAAAATTTAAACTTTTTAAATTTTTGTTTATTGGATATTTTTTAAAATCTTTATTTTTCAACTTTTTGTAAAAAGATTATTTTTTGTTTCAAAATTTAAAAATAAAAAGTTTTCATCTTTTTTTGTCTTCCTAATATTACTGGACTTTATTTATTTTTAATTTTCAATAAAAAATTATAATTTTTAAATTTAAAAATTCATAAAAATAAAAAATTTTGTCTTTTCAAATCCTAAATTTTTTTCAAGAACATTTTTTTATTTTTTTATCACCGGATAATGCTATTTTTTCATAAATACAGAATAAATTAATTTTAAAATTTAAACTTTTTAAATTTTTTTTATTGATATTTTTTAAAATCTTTTTTTTACTTTTTGGTAAAAAGATTATTTTTTTAGTTTCAAAATTTAAAAATAAAAAGTTTTCATCTTTTTTTGTCTTCTAATATTACTGGACTTTTTTATTTTTTAATTTTCAATAAAAAATTTAATTTTTAAATTTAAAAATTATAAAAATAAAAATTTTGTCTTTTCAAATCCTAATTTTTTTTCAAGAACATTTTTTTATTTTTTTATCACCGGATAATGCTATTTTTTCATAAATACAGAATAAATTAATTTTAAAAATTTAAACTTTTTAAATTTTTGTTTATTGGATATTTTTTAAAATCTTTATTTTTCAACTTTTTGGTAAAAAGATTATTTTTTTAGTTTCAAAATTTAAAAATAAAAAGTTTTCATCTTTTTTTTGTCTTCCTAATATTACTGGACTTTATTTAATTTTTAATTTTCAATAAAAAAATTATAATTTTTAAATTTAAAAATTCATAAAAATAAAAATTTTGTCTTTTCAAATCCTAAATTTTTTTTCAAGAACATTTTTTTATTTTTTTATCACCGGATAATGCTATTTTTTCATAAATACAGAGTAAATTAATTTTAAAAATTTAAACTTTTTAAATTTTTTGTTTATTGGATATTTTTTAAAATCTTTATTTTTCAACTTTTTAGTAAAAAGATTATTTTTTTGTTTCAAAATTTAAAAATAAAAAGTTTTCATCTTTTTTTTGTCTTCCTAATATTACTGGACTTTATTTAATTTTTAATTTTCAATAAAAAATTATAATTTTTAAATTTAAAAATTCATAAAAATAAAAAATTTTGTCTTTTCAAATCCTAAATTTTTTTTCAAGAACATTTTTTTATTTTTTTATCACCGGATAATGCTATTTTTTCATAAATACAAGAGTAAATTAATTTTAAAAATTTAAACTTTTTAAATTTTTTGTTTATTAGATATTTTTTAAAATCTTTATTTTTCAACTTTTTAGTAAAAAGATTATTTTTTTGTTTCAAAATTTAAAAATAAAAAGTTTTCATCTTTTTTTGTCTTCCTAATATTACTGGACTTTATTTAATTTTTAATTTTCAATAAAAAATTATAATTTTTAAATTTAAAAATTCATAAAAATAAAAAATTTTGTCTTTTCAAATCCTAAATTTTTTTCAAGAACATTTTTTTATTTTTTTATCACCGGATAATGCTATTTTTTCATAAATACAGAATAAATTAATTTTAAAATTTAAACTTTTTAAATTTTTTTTATTTGATATTTTTTTAAAATCTTTTTTTTTACTTTTTGGTAAAAAGATTATTTTTTTAGTTTCAAAATTTAAAAATAAAAAGATTTCACCTTTTTTTTGTCTTCTTAATATTACTGGACTTTTTTTATTTTTTAATTTTCAATAAAAAATTTTAATTTTTAAATTTAAAAATTGATAAAAATAAAAATTTTGTCTTTTCAAATCCTAAATTTTTTTTCAAGAACATTTTTTTATTTTTTTATCACCGGATAATGCTATTTTTTCATAAATACAGAGTAAATTAATTTTAAAAATTTAAACTTTTTAAATTTTTGTTTATTGGATATTTTTTAAAATCTTTATTTTTCAACTTTTTGGTAAAAAGATTATTTTTTTAGTTTCAAAATTTAAAAATAAAAAGTTTTCATCTTTTTTTGTCTTCCAATATTACTGGACTTTATTTAATTTTTAATTTTCAATAAAAAATTATAATTTTTAAATTTAAAAATTCATAAAAATAAAAATTTTGTCTTTTCAAATCTAAATTTTTTTTCAAGAACATTTTTTTATTTTTTTATCACCGGATAATGCTATTTTTTCATAAATACAGAATAAATTAATTTTAAAATTTAAACTTTTTAAATTTTTGTTTATTGATATTTTTAAAATCTTTTTTTTAACTTTTTGGTAAAAAGATTATTTTTTTAGTTTCAAAATTTAAAAATAAAAAGTTTTCATCTTTTTTTGTCTTCCTAATATTACTGGACTTTATTTAATTTTTAATTTTCAATAAAAAAATTATAATTTTTAAATTTAAAAATTCATAAAAATAAAAAATTTTGTCTTTTCAAATCCTAAATTTTTTTCAAGAACATTTTTTTATTTTTTTATCACCGGATAATGCTATTTTTTCTAAATACAGAGTAAATTAATTTTAAAAATTTAAACTTTTTAAATTTTTGTTTATTGGATATTTTTTAAAATCTTTATTTTTCAACTTTTTAGTAAAAAGATTATTTTTTTGTTTCAAAATTTAAAAATAAAAAGTTTTCATCTTTTTTTGTCTTCCTAATATTACTGGACTTTATTTAATTTTTAATTTTCAATAAAAAATTATAATTTTTAAATTTAAAAATTCATAAAAATAAAAAATTTTGTCTTTTCAAATCCTAAATTTTTTTCAAGAACATTTTTTTATTTTTTTATCACCGGATAATGCTATTTTTTCTTAAATACAGAATAAATTAATTTTAAAATTTAAACTTTTTAAATTTTTGTTTATTGGATATTTTTTAAAATCTTTATTTTTCAACTTTTTGGTAAAAAGATTATTTTTTTAGTTTCAAAATTTAAAAATAAAAAGTTTTCATCTTTTTTTTGTCTTCCTAATATTACTGGACTTTATTTAATTTTTAATTTTCAATAAAAAAATTATAATTTTTAAATTTAAAAATTCATAAAAATAAAAAATTTTTGTTTTCAAATCCTAAATTTTTTTCAAGAACATTTTTTTATTTTTTTATCACCGGATAATGCTATTTTTTCATAAATACAGAGTAAATTAATTTTAAAAATTTAAACTTTTTAAATTTTTTGTTTATTGGATATTTTTTAAAATCTTTATTTTTCAACTTTTTAGTAAAAAGATTATTTTTTTGTTTCAAAATTTAAAAATAAAAAGTTTTCATCTTTTTTTGTCTTCCTAATATTACTGGACTTTATTTAATTTTTAATTTTCAATAAAAAATTATAATTTTTAAATTTAAAAATTCATAAAAATAAAAAATTTTGTCTTTTCAAATCCTAAATTTTTTTTCAAGAACATTTTTTTATTTTTTTATCACCGGATAATGCTATTTTTTCTAAATACAGAATAAATTAATTTTAAAAATTAAACTTTTTAAATTTTTGTTTATTGGATATTTTTTAAAATCTTTATTTTTCAACTTTTTGGTAAAAAGATTATTTTTTTAGTTTCAAAATTTAAAAATAAAAAGTTTTCATCTTTTTTTTGTCTTCCTAATATTACTGGACTTTATTTAATTTTTAATTTTCAATAAAAAATTATAATTTTTAAATTTAAAAATTCATAAAAATAAAAAATTTTGTCTTTTCAAATCCTAAATTTTTTTCAAGAACATTTTTTTATTTTTTTATCACCGGATAATGCTATTTTTTCATAAATACAGAGTAAATTAATTTTAAAAATTTAAACTTTTTAAATTTTTGTTTATTGGATATTTTTTAAAATCTTTATTTTTCAACTTTTTAGTAAAAAGATTATTTTTTTGTTTCAAAATTTAAAAATAAAAAGTTTTCATCTTTTTTTGTCTTCCTAATATTACTGGACTTTATTTAATTTTTAATTTTCAATAAAAAATTATAATTTTTAAATTTAAAAATTCATAAAAATAAAAAATTTTGTCTTTTGAAATCCTAAATTTTTTTTCAAGAACATTTTTTTATTTTTTTATCACCGGATAATGCTATTTTTTCTTAAATACAGAATAAATTAATTTTAAAAATTAAACTTTTTAAATTTTTGTTTATTGGATATTTTTTAAAATCTTTATTTTTCAACTTTTTGGTAAAAAGATTATTTTTTTAGTTTCAAAATTTAAAAATAAAAAGTTTTCATCTTTTTTTTGTCTTCCTAATATTACTGGACTTTATTTAATTTTTAATTTTCAATAAAAAAATTATAATTTTTAAATTTAAAAATTCATAAAAATAAAAAATTTTTGTTTTCAAATCCTAAATTTTTTTCAAGAACATTTTTTTATTTTTTTATCACCGGATAATGCTATTTTTTCATAAATACAGAGTAAATTAATTTTAAAATTTAAACTTTTTAAATTTTTGTTTATTGGATATTTTTTAAAATCTTTATTTTTCAACTTTTTAGTAAAAAGATTATTTTTTTGTTTCAAAATTTAAAAATAAAAAGTTTTCATCTTTTTTTGTCTTCCTAATATTACTGGACTTTATTTAATTTTTAATTTTCAATAAAAAATTATAATTTTTAAATTTAAAAATTCATAAAAATAAAAAATTTTGTCTTTTGAAATCCTAAATTTTTTTTCAAGAACATTTTTTTATTTTTTTATCACCGGATAATGCTATTTTTTCTTAAATACAGAATAAATTAATTTTAAAAATTAAACTTTTTAAATTTTTGTTTATTGGATATTTTTTAAAATCTTTATTTTTCAACTTTTTGGTAAAAAGATTATTTTTTAGTTTCAAAATTTAAAAATAAAAAGTTTTCATCTTTTTTTTGTCTTCCTAATATTACTGGACTTTATTTATTTTTAATTTTCAATAAAAAATTATAATTTTTAAATTTAAAAATTCATAAAAATAAAAATTTTGTCTTTTCAAATCCTAAATTTTTTTCAAGAACATTTTTTTATTTTTTTATCACCGGATAATGCTATTTTTTCATAAATACAGAGTAAATTAATTTTAAAATTTAAACTTTTTAAATTTTTGTTTATTGGATATTTTTTAAAATCTTTATTTTTCAACTTTTTAGTAAAAAGATTATTTTTTGTTTCAAAATTTAAAAATAAAAAGTTTTCATCTTTTTATTGTCTTCCTAATATTACTGGACTTTATTTAATTTTTAATTTTCAATAAAAAATTATAATTTTTAAATTTAAAAATTCATAAAAATAAAAAATTTTGTCTTTTGAAATCCTAAATTTTTTTTCAAGAACATTTTTTTATTTTTTTATCACCGGATAATGCTATTTTTTCTTAAATACAGAATAAATTAATTTTAAAAATATAAACTTTTTAAATTTTTGTTTATTGGATATTTTTTAAAATCTTTATTTTTCAACTTTTTGGTAAAAAGATTATTTTTTTAGTTTCAAAATTTAAAAATAAAAAGTTTTCATCTTTTTTTTGTCTTCCTAATATTACTGGACTTTATTTAATTTTTAATTTTCAATAAAAAAATTATAATTTTTAAATTTAAAAATTCATAAAAATAAAAAATTTTTGTTTTCAAATCCTAAATTTTTTTCAAGAACATTTTTTTATTTTTTTATCACCGGATAATGCTATTTTTTCATAAATACAGAGTAAATTAATTTTAAAAATTTAAACTTTTTAAATTTTTGTTTATTGGATATTTTTTAAAATCTTTATTTTTCAACTTTTTAGTAAAAAGATTATTTTTTTGTTTCAAAATTTAAAAATAAAAAGTTTTCATCTTTTTATTGTCTTCCTAATATTACTGGACTTTATTTAATTTTTAATTTTCAATAAAAAATTATAATTTTTAAATTTAAAAATTCATAAAAATAAAAATTTTGTCTTTTGAAATCCTAAATTTTTTTCAAGAACATTTTTTTATTTTTTTATCACCGGATAATGCTATTTTTTCTTAAATACAGAATAAATTAATTTTAAAAATATAAACTTTTTAAATTTTTGTTTATTGGATATTTTTTAAAATCTTTATTTTTCAACTTTTTGGTAAAAAGATTATTTTTTTAGTTTCAAAATTTAAAAATAAAAAGTTTTCATCTTTTTTTTGTCTTCCTAATATTACTGGACTTTATTTAATTTTTAATTTTCAATAAAAAAATTATAATTTTTAAATTTAAAAATTCATAAAAATAAAAAATTTTGTCTTTTCAAATCCTAAATTTTTTTCAAGAACATTTTTTTATTTTTTTATCACCGGATAATGCTATTTTTTCATAAATACAGAGTAAATTAATTTTAAAAATTTAAACTTTTTAAATTTTTTGTTTATTGGATATTTTTTAAAATCTTTATTTTTCAACTTTTTAGTAAAAAGATTATTTTTTTGTTTCAAAATTTAAAAATAAAAAGTTTTCATCTTTTTATTGTCTTCCTAATATTACTGGACTTTATTTAATTTTTAATTTTCAATAAAAAATTATAATTTTTAAATTTAAAAATTCATAAAAATAAAAAATTTTGTCTTTTGAAATCCTAAATTTTTTTTCAAGAACATTTTTTTATTTTTTTATCACCGGATAATGCTATTTTTTCTTAAATACAGAATAAATTAATTTTAAAAATATAAACTTTTTAAATTTTTGTTTATTGGATATTTTTTAAAATCTTTATTTTTCAACTTTTTGGTAAAAAGATTATTTTTTTAGTTTCAAAATTTAAAAATAAAAAGTTTTCATCTTTTTTTTGTCTTCCTAATATTACTGGACTTTATTTAATTTTTAATTTTCAATAAAAAAATTATAATTTTTAAATTTAAAAATTCATAAAAATAAAAAATTTTGTCTTTTCAAATCCTAAATTTTTTTCAAGAACATTTTTTTATTTTTTTATCACCGGATAATGCTATTTTTTCATAAATACAGAATAAATTAATTTTAAAATTTAAACTTTTTAAATTTTTATTTATTTGATATTTTTTAAAATCTTTTTTTTAACTTTTTGGTAAAAAGATTATTTTTTTAGTTTCAAAATTTAAAAATAAAAAGTTTTCATCTTTTTTTTGTCTTCCTAATATTACTAGAGTTTATTTAATTTTTTAATTTTCAATAAAAATTATAATTTTTAAATTTAAAAATTCATAAAAATAAAAAATTATGTCTTTTCAAATCCTAAATTTTTTTCAAGAACATTTTTTTTATTTTTTTATCACCGGATAATGCTATTTTTTCATAAATACAGAATAAATTAATTTTAAAAATTTAAACTTTTTAAATTTTGGTTTATTGGATATTTTTAAAATCTTTATTTTTCAACTTTTTGGTAAAAAGATTATTTTTTTAGTTTCAAAATTTAAAAATAAAAAGTTTTCATCTTTTTTTTGTCTTCCTAATATTACTGGACTTTATTTAATTTTTTAACTTTCAATAAAAAAATTATAATTTTTAAATTTAAAAATTCATAAAAATAAAAAATTTTGTCTTTTCGAATCCTAAATTTTTTTCAAGAACATTTTTTTATTTTTTTTATCACCGGATAATGCTATTTTTTCATAAATACAGAATAAATTAATTTTAAAAATTTAAACTTTTTAAATTTTTGTTTATTTGATATTTTTTAAAATCTTTTTTTAACTTTTTGGTAAAATGATTATTTTTTTAGTTTCCAAATTTAAAAATAAAAAGTTTTCATCTTTTTTTTGTCTTCCTAATATTACTGGAGTTTATTTAATTTTTTAATTTTAAATAAAAAATTATAATTTTTAAATTTAAAAATTCATAAAAATAAAAAATTATGTCTTTTCAAATCTTAATTTTTTTTCAAGAACATTTTTTTATTTTTTTATCACCGGATAATGCTATTTTTTCATAAATACAGAATAAATTAATTTTAAAAATTTAAACTTTTTAAATTTTTGTTTATTGGATATTTTTTAAAATCTTCATTTTTCAACTTTCTGGTAAAAAGATTATTTTTTTAGTTTCAAAATTTAAAAATAAAAAGTTTTCACCTTTTTTTTGTCTTCCTAATATTACTGGACTTTTTTTATTTTTTAATTTTCAATAAAAAATTATAATTTTTAAATTTAAAAATTCATAAAAATAAAAAATTTTGTCTTTTCAAATCGTAAATTTTTTTTCAAGAATATTTTTTATTTTTTTTATCACCGGATAATGCTATTTTTTCATAAATACAGAATAAATTAATTTTAAAATTTAAACTTTTTATGTAACACCCTACCATACAAAGTCTTATGCTTAAGTCATAATTCAGAGATGGCAAGGTATTACGACCTCTAAAATAAAAATTTAGTACGTATAGTAGTATGAATGATTGATTATAACTAGGAGCCTTTGTAGAAAAGGGGGTAAACAAAAACCGCAACTCGAAAGCGCAACACTCCGATCGATAACGTAATGAACAAGGATAACCAACGCGTGATTATATATATATATACAAAAGAATGTCAAAAACAGGAATATCAAGACTCAAGATCCGGATGCGAAGATAACCGGTCCGAGCATAACAATATATATACATATGATAAAATAAGGAAAACCCCAAAGGAAACCCAAAGGGACACAAATACATAAAACCTATTCTCCAAAATCTCCCTTAAGAGGAGTCATCACAGTTTGTATTATTTAATGGAGATATAAGTGTCTAAGCAAAACATATAAACCAAAACATAGCCCCCAAGAACAAGGAATCTTCGCAATCTAGAAGTCTCCAGCACGCATCAGCGGGAAACCTCACGTCCTGCATCTGAAAACCACAAAATCCGCATGGGTGAGAACCAGAGGTCCCCAGCATGGTAACAGCTTCCACATATATAATACATAATAATGGAGGAAAGCCAAAGGCAATCCTGGAACTTCCTCCAGATAATATCCAAGCTTATAAACAAGCTAAACCATAAAAGGGCATCTGACTAGAGATTCTTCAGTCTAACTAATACTTCCATTTCCAATTCCTTCAAACCTCCCAACCACCAGCAGGATATAATGTAGCAAACACAGTTATATCAAACAAGAAATATACAAATAGGAGCAAGTAAGACATTTAGACAATTAGCAAGTTATATGCAGTCAAATAGGCAATCTCAACAATTCATATAGTATGCATATGATGAATGCCTGTCCCTAGTGGCTGATGATATCATCTTGTCGGTTATATAGCCAACCCGACAAGTCCTGGTCGCTAACCATTGGACTGTCCCTCTGTCGTGCATCCCCAAACTCGAGTTATACTCGTTTTAAACTTGATCATAAACATGATCCATATCAATCACCCTCACTGGTGAATATTTACGGGGGTTCGAGCTCATCCGGGCCTTTCACAGTGCCCGGCCACACTTACAACATAGGGTTAACAGAGCTTCGAGTCTCAACCTGGAGCACGTGGTGGCTAGCCACTGCTACTACCCAAGGAAACTCGTACTCAGATAGTGGAAGTGCAATTTCACAATTATCAATAATTCAGCATCAACATGCATGAATTCTCATCCATGGATCAACATCCATATCAGCCATTCCGGCTCACGGTTCAATCCAGAACCAGCCAATATTCATAGCATACACAGCTATTCCGGCTCACGGTTAAATCCATAACCAGCCATATCATTAACAATTATAGCCTTTCGGCCCATGGCATAACAAGCACTTCCACCACCATCCTCCACAGCTCACATAATCATCTTGATCCTCATTGATCATTCGTATTTCCCTTGCTTCACTCGCAAGTTATCACATTCACTAGCCCCTTTTTAATAGCTAGGCATGCCATAATGATTCAAGACATAAATGGTGAGATCGGAGGCTTAGAAGTATGAGATTTGGCTTTTAAAACTCAAAAATCAACTTTGGGATGAAAACAGGGCCGCGCGTACGCGCACACTACGCTCACGCGTGGATGGCCTCAAAAACTCATCGACGCGTAAGCGTCATGCACGCTAGCGCGTGGATTCCAAACTTGCCCATCGACGCGCACGCGTCAACCTCGCGTACGCGCGGGTGTTCTCGTTCCCCAGGCACAACACCGGCATAGTTCTGGCATAACTCTCTGGAAAATGGCTGGGCATTGGGTGCAGCACAATCAGCGCGCCCGCGCACATCACGCGTACGCGTGGATGGCACTTTTCGGAAGATCGGCGCGCACGCGCCAGGTGCGCCCACGCGCAAGGGGTCATTCTGCTAAAAATTTTCTAAGTTAAAAGCTGCAGAATTTCACAGATTTACACCCCAATCTTCCAACGGACATAACTTCATCATTTCAAATCGTTTTTCACCCGTTCTTCGAACGGCATGGACATCCCGGATCCAATTTCATTTTTAAACAGATTTGGTACAAAACGGAGATCCGTAGTCCAAGTTATGTCCCGTCAAAGTATGCCCAAAAACCATATTTTTATACAAAACCACAATATGCCATTTTCAAAACAAACCATTTTAACTCTTTTCAAAACCAATCAAAGCATGCCAATTTCATCCCTTTTCTTTGAAATCAATCAAAATGTATCAAATTCAACATCAAGCCTCCTCAACTCACACATGGACACATTACCACAATATACAAAATCACTACCTCATCATTTTACCCCACTTCTCCCAAGTGGCTCAAATTCAAACATATTGACATATCATATACTATTCCTCATGCCAATTATCAACAACACCAATTCCAATAAATCATTATGGTACACAATCAACATCATACACACCATCAACATGGTTCAACCCACAATTCAACCATAACCAATTATCAAGCATATATCACAACATGCATACTTCTCATACATCATACCATTAAGGCATCAATAATCATCATCACCTATATGACCACATCATATATCTCAATCATTCAACAATATCAACCATTCAATGCCTATCTTAGGGCCTCTAGCCTAAGTATTTCCTACCACATTACATATTAGATACGGGAAACCGAAACCATACCTTAGCCGAATTTCCCAAGCTCCACCGGAGCACTTCTAAACCACTTATCCACAAGCTCTCAAGGCCTCAACACTTCCAAGAACAGATTTTGCACCACCAAACCCTTTCCAAGCTTTTCAAAATCACCAATCAAGCTCCAATATCCACACATACACAACCTAAGCCACAACCATCATACCCATACACAACATCTCAAAACCCAAGCATCATAAAACAACAAAATACACTAGGGTTGAGAATCTTACCACACCCAAGATCCAAGGAGACAAGATCAACCTTCTCCTTCAAGAGAGTTGGGCCCTATAACATCAAAGAACCCAAAATCTCAACATTTCACCCATAAAACTCGAAAATAGGGGCTGAGATTTCGAACAGCAAGGTGTGGCTTACCTCAAGATTGATTATATGGGTTTTGTAGAGCTCTCCGTGGTGAACGCGTGGCCGCAAACGGGGCGGCAATCGGAGCTCTAGATCAAAAGTTATGGTGGTTTGAAGATTAAGTGAGAGAGAGAAGTTGAGAGAATGTTCTTCCCTTCCTCTCCACCATTTCAGCTTGTGTGTGTAACAAATGAGGAGAGAGAGTGCTGAAAACTAGGGTTTTGGTCAAGTTATGTTGGGCCAAGGGCCCACTTTAGGTCCTATTGGCCCGGTTTGGCCCGTTCGGTCCAATCTTGGTCCGAATTCTATAAAATTGGTACCAAAATTCTCGTCTCAATCTCCTCTATCACATTTAGCCATAAAAATCACATTTTAGGCTTTCTAGAATAAATTCTCATTTATGGGTTAATTAGCCGTTAATTAACCGGGTTTTACATCCTACCCACCTAATTGGGAATTTTGCCCACAAAATTCAAATGCAATTACCTGAGAATAAATGCGGGTAATCCGTTCGCATCTCCGACTCAAGTTCCCAAGTGTGTTCCTCAACACCGCCTCGACTCCAAGCCACTTTCACTAAAGAAACCTCTTTTCCACGCAACCGTTTGATACTAGTATCATCAATTCTGACCGGAGCCACTGGAAGCGTCAAATCTTCCTTTAACTGAATCGATTCAGGTTCCAACACATGGCTAGCATCAGGGGTGTACTTCCGAAGCTGCGACACGTGAAACACGTCGTGCAGGTTCGAAAGATGAGGTGGTAGAGCCATCCGATACGCCACCGGCCCAATCCTCTCTAGGATTTGAAATGGACCAATGTATCGAGGATTCAACTTCTTTGCCTTAATTGCCCTACCTACTCCCGTAGTCGGAGTAACCTTAAGGAAAACATGGTCTCCTTCCTCAAATTCTAAGGGCTTTCGCCTTTGATCGGCGTAACTCTTTTGACGACTCTGCGCCGTAAGCATCCTATCTCGGATTTTCTTGACTTGTTCAGTAGTCTCAGCTATCAATTCCGGCCCTAACAAGCTTTTCTCTCCAGGTTCATACCAACATAGCGGAGATTGACATTTCCTCCCATACAAGGCCTCATACGGAGCCATCCCAATGCTCGCATGATAGCTATTATTGTATGCAAACTCCACCAATGGCATATACCGATCCCAACTCGCCGGTTGGTCCAAAACACAAGCTCTCAACATATCTTCTAGTGTTTGGATCGTCCTCTCAGATTGACCATCTGTTTGAGGATGGTAGGCCGTGCTCAAACTTAATCGGGTTCCAAAAGCTTTCTGAAATGCACCCCAAAACCTTGAAGTGAAACGAGGATCTCTATCAGAGATTATAGTAGCAGGTACACCATGAAGTCTCACAATCTCCTTTATGTATAACCGTGCTAGCTCCTCAAGGGTGTAAGTCATACGAATGGGCAAAAAGTGAGCTGACTTCGTCAGTCGGTCCACAATCACCCAAATAGCATCAAAACCAGTCCTAGTCCTTGGCAATCCCGACACAAAGTCCATTGCAATACTTTCCCACTTCCATTGTGGAATCTCTAAAGGTTGCAACATCCCGGAAGGTCTTTGATGTTCAATCTTTACCTTTTGACAAGTTAAGCATTTTGACACATATTCCGCCACATCATTTTTCATACCCGGCCACCAAAACATCGCCTTTAAATCATGGTACATCTTAGTACTTCCCGGGTGAATGGAGAATCCGCTTTTGTGTGCCTCCTTTAAAATATCTTGCCTCAAAGTGCCAACATCCGGCACAATGATCCTACCCTTGAATCTCCATAACCCATCTTTTTCTTCCGACACTCTCCACCGTTTTCCTTGCTCAATAGCCGGTAACACCTTCCATAACGCTTCATCATTTTGATGAGCCTTTAGGAGTTCGGACTTAAAATCACTTGAGATCTCTAATCGGCTCAAACACAAGGTTCCGGATACTTCTCGAGCGCCAATTTTCAGACTCTCAAATCCCTTGAGCAACTTCTCCTCTTGAAGCATCATCCAAGCCGCATATAACGACTTCCGACTTAACGCGTCTGCCACTACATTCGCCTTTCCCGGATGGTAATGTAACTCAAAGTCGTAGTCTTTCAACAATTCCATCCACCTCCTCTGCCTCATATTAAGCTCCTTCTGATCAAAGAGATACTTCAAGCTCTTATGATCGGAGAAAACTTGGAACTTAACCCCATAGAGATAATGCCTCCACACCTTCAAGGCAAACACAACCGCAGCGAGTTCCAAATCGTGCGTAGGGTAACTAACTTCATGAGGTCTTAACTGTCGTGAGGCATACGCCACCACATTACGATGCTGCATTAGCACGCATCCTAGACCCTTCAGTGAGGCATCACAATACACCTCAAATGGCTCATTCGGCTCGGGTAACACTAACACAGGTGCAGTGGTCAACTTTTTCTTCAGTGTCTGAAAGCTCTCCTCGCACTCAGTAGTCCAAACAAACGGAGTGTTTTTGCGGGTTAACTTTGTCATTGGCAAGGCTATCTGTGAAAAGCCTTTGATAAACCTTCGGTAATAGCCAGCTAAACCCAGAAAACTCCTTATCTCTGTTATGGTGGTTGGTTGCTTCCAATCCATCACAGCCTCCACCTTAGTTGGATCTACGGCTATTCCCTTCTTACTCACCACATGACCCAAAAACTTCACCTCACTCTTCCAAAACTCACACTTCGATAGTTTTTCATAGAGTTTCTTCTCCTTTAGAATCTGCAATACGGTCCTCAAGTGTTCCGCATGCTCTTCTTCAGTCTTGGAGTAAATCAGTATGTCATCAATGAAGACAACAACGAATTTGTCCAGAAACGGACGAAAAACTCTATTCATGTAATCCATGAATATCGCAGGAGCGTTTGTCAACCCAAATGACATTACAGTGTACTCGTAATGACCATAACGAGTCCCGAAAGCGGTCTTAGAGATATCCTCACCCCTCACCCTTATCTGGTGATAACCGGATCGCAAATCGATCTTGGAGAAAACTCCAGCTCCTTGTAACTGATCCATAAGATCATCAATTCTCGGCAATGGGTACTTATTCTTTATTGTAACCTTGTTCAGCTGCCTGTAATCCACACAGAGCCGCATACTCCCATCCTTCTTCTTCACCAGTAACACTGGAGCACCCCACGGAGAGACACTTGGTCGTATAAAATTCTTTCCCAACAAATCCTCTAACTGAGACTTTAACTCGTTCATCTCTAACGGTGACATCCTATAAGGAGCACTTGAGATTGGTCCCGCCCCGGGCACCAATTCAATAGCAAACTCAACCTCTCGGTTAGGTGGAAACTCATCAATATCATCAGGAAACACTTCCGGAAACTCACACACAACTGGAATCTGCTCCAACCTTTGATCATCACCTGAAACGCCCGCGGTTAACAACATGATACCCTGACATTCGGTTCCGGAACAATTCACCATCATCGAATTCAAGTAATAATTATTTACCACTACCGGCCCTTCTGTATCTTCCGGCATAAAGTACACCGACTTTGTAGAACAATCAAGCAGAACATGGTTCTTAGATAACCAGTCCAATCCCAAGATAAGATCAAGACCAATCATCGGCAAGCAGATTAAATTATGAACAAAATCGCGCTGCTTGAACCTAAAAGAAACTTCCGGACATCCTAGCCTAGTTACCATGGCTTCATGGGTAGCATTATATACCTTCAGGTCATAACCTAAGGTTACAATCTTCAATCCTAACTCATGGGCTTTCTCAAATGCAATGAATGAATGTGATGCTCCCGAATCAAATAAAGCATTTAAAGTTTGACCAGCTATTTCACAGTTACCTCGAATGAGTGTCTCAGATCCCTCAGCTCCTACAGCTGAAGTGGTGAACACCCGACCAGTCTGTTGTGCCTTCCCAGCACCTTGTTTCTGCCTCTCCAGACAATTGGCGGCTTTATGCCCCGCTTTTCCACAATTGTAGCACAAACCCCATCCGGCCTTGCATGGTGCTCCCGGATGGTGACTCCCACACCTAGTGCAAGCTTGATCATTCTGAGGCTGCTTCCCAAACTTCTTTCCTTGGGAGTTGTTGTTGTTGGGCCTCCTGAAAGAGCTTCCTCTCTTGAAAGACGAACCTCTAGGTGCAAAGCTCTTCCCTCGGTTCTGTGGGAATGATCCCCTTTGACTCCCTTTCTCAGCGGTTGCCCTCTTCACACACTCTTCAGCAACCCTACACTTGTTTACCAACTCGGAGAAGGTTCTAATCTCCATTGGTCCCACCGAACTGAAAATATCACTCCGGAGTCCTCCTTCATACTTAACACACTTCCATTCCTCATAGTCCACTGGGGTCCCTTGGCACATGCGAGAGAACCTGAACAACTCCTCAAACTTGTCAGTATACTCTGATATGGACATAGTACCCTGTTTCAGCTGTAACAATTCAAGTTCCTTATCCGTCCTAGCAGAAGTCGGAAAGTACTTCTTATAGAACTCCTCTTGGAAAACATTCCAAGTGATATAATCATCACCCTGCTGCAGAAGACGTCGGATACCTTGCCACCAATGCGACGCTTCACCGACAAGCATATAGGTAGCAAACTCGACACGCTGTCCTTCAGGCACCACTTGCGCCTGCAGCGCTCGCTCTATAGCTTGAAACCATGTATCAGCCTCAGTCGGACTAGTAGTTCCCTTGAACTTAGGTGGATTAACCTTCAAAAAGTTTGCCAAGGTCATCGGGCCCTGAACTCCACCTCCATCATTACCATGGTTGTTCATCTGTTGACCAAGAGCCTCAGCAGTGGCTTGCATAGCAGCAGCCATGTTCTCCAACGCAGTCATAAAGTTCACCGGGTCATTCTCCGGCGCGCGAGCATTCGTACGACCTCTCGCACTACCTCTACCGCGTCCACGAGGCGCCATCTGGTCCCTATACATACCAAACAATCGATATTAAGTTGATCAGTCTCAATATCGGAAGTCTAGTACTTCAAAGTCCCAAATGCATGCTCATGAACGTTTATGCCAATTATATCAAGCAGATATACTAACAGCACATAACACACACACAGAGAATGCACAGAAGCATAATCAGTCCATCCCTCAGGCTCTACAGGAACGAACTGCTCTGATACCATAATGTAACACCCTACCATACAAAGTCTTATGCTTAAGTCATAATTCAGAGATGGCAAGGTATTACGACCTCTAAAATAAAAATTTAGTACGTATAGTAGTATGAATGATTGATTATAACTAGGAGCCTTTGTAGAAAAGGGGGTAAACAAAAACCGCAACTCGAAAGCGCAACACTCCGATCGATAACGTAGCGAACAAGGATAACCAACACGTGATTATATATATATACAAAAGAGTGTCAAAAACAGGAATATCAAGACTCAAGATCCGGATGCGAAGATAACCGGTCCGAGCATAACAATATATATACATATGATAAAATAAGGAAAACCCCAAAGGAAACCCAAAGGGACACAAATACATAAAACCTATTCTCCAAAATCTCCCTTAAGAGGAGTCATCACAGTTTGTATTATTTAATGGAGATATAAGTGTCTAAGCAAAACATATAAACCAAAACATAGCCCCAAGAACAAGGAATCTTCGCAATCTAGAAGTCTCCAGCACGCATCAGCGGGAAACCTCACGTCCTGCATCTGAAAACCACAAAATCCGCATGGGTGAGAACCAGAGGTCCCCAGCATGGTAACAGCTTCCACATATATAATACATAATAATGGAGGAAAGCCAAAGGCAATCCTGGAACTTCCTCCAGATAATATCCAAGCTTATAAACAAGCTAAACCATAAAAGGGCATCTGACTAGAGATTCTTCAGTCTAACTAATACTTCCCTTTCCAATTCCTTCAAACCTCCCAACCACCAGCAGGATATAATGTAGCAAACACAGTTATATCAAACAAGAAATATACAAATAGGAGCAAGTAAGACATTTAGACAATTAGCAAGTTATATGCAGTCAAATAGGCAATCTCAACAATTCATATAGTATGCATATGATGAATGCCTGTCCCTAGTGGCTGATGATATCATCTTGTCGGTTATATAGCCAACCCGACAAGTCCTGGTCGCTAACCATTGGACTGTCCCTCTGTCGTGCATCCCCAAACTCGAGTTATACTCGTTTTAAACTTGATCATAAACATGATCCATATCAATCACCCTCACTGGTGAATATTTACGGGGGTTCGAGCTCATCCGGGCCTTTCACAGTGCCCGGCCACACTTACAACATAGGGTTAACAGAGCTTCGAGTCTCAACCTGGAGCACGTGGTGGCTAGCCACTGCTACTACCCAAGGAAACTCGTACTCAGATAGTGGAAGTGCAATTTCACAATTATCAATAATTCAGCATCAACATGCATGAATTCTCATCCATGGATCAACATCCATATCAGCCATTCCGGCTCACGGTTCAATCCAGAACCAGCCAATATTCATAGCATACACAGCTATTCCGGCTCACGGTTAAATCCATAACCAGCCATATCATTAACAATTATAGCCTTTCGGCCCATGGCATAACAAGCACTTCCACCACCATCCTCCACATCTCACATAATCATCTTGATCCTCATTGATCATTCGTATTTCCCTTGCTTCACTCGCAAGTTATCACATTCACTAGCCCCTTTTTAATAGCTAGGCATGCCATAATGATTTAAGACATAAATGGTGAGATCGGAGGCTTAGAAGTATGAGATTTGGCTTTTAAAACTCAAAAATCAACTTTGGGATGAAAACAGGGCCGCGCGTACGCGCACACTACGCTCACGCGTGGATGGCCTCAAAAACTCATCGACGCGTAAGCGTCATGCACGCTAGCGCGTGGATTCCAAACTTGCCCATCGACGCGCACGCGTCAACCTCGCGTACGCGCGGGTGTTCTCGTGCCCCAGGCACAACACCAGCACAGTTCTGGCATAACTCTCTGGAAAATGGCTGGGCATTGGGTGCAGCACAATCGGCGCGCCCGCGCACATCACGCGTACGCGTGGATGGCACTTTTCGGAAGATCGGCGCGCACGCGCCAGGTGCGCCCACGCGCAAGGGGTCATTCTGCTAAAAATTTTCTAAGTTAAAAGCTGCAGAATTTCACAGATTTACACCCCAATCTTCCAACGGACATAACTTCATCATTTCAAATCGTTTTTCACCCGTTCTTCGAACGGCATGGACATCCCGGATCCAATTTCATTTTTAAACAGATTTGGTACAAAACGGAGATCCGTAGTCCAAGTTATGTCCCGTCAAAGTATGCCCAAAAACCATATTTTTATACAAAACCACAATATGCCATTTTCAAAACAAACCATTTTTAACTATTTTCAAAACCAATCAAAGCATGCCAATTTCATCCCTTTTCTTTGAAATCAATCAAAATGTATCAAATTCAACATCAAGCCTCCTCAACTCACACATGGACACATTACCACAATATACAAAATCACTACCTCATCATTTTACCCCACTTCTCCCAAGTGGCTCAAATTCAAACATATTGACATATCATATACTATTCCTCATGCCAATTATCAACAACACCAATTCCAATAAATCATTATGGTACACAATCAACATCATACACACCATCAACATGGTTCAACCCACAATTCAACCATAACCAATTATCAAGCATATATCACAACATGCATACTTCTCATACATCATACCATTAAGGCATCAATAATCATCATCACCTATATGACCACATCATATATCTCAATCATTCAACAACATCAACCATTCAATGCCTATCTTAGGGCCTCTAGCCTAAGTATTTCCTACCACATTACATATTAGATACGGGAAACCGAAACCATACCTTAGCCGAATTTCCCAAGCTCCACCGGAGCACTTCTAAACCACTTATCCACAAGCTCTCAAGGCCTCAACACTTCCAAGAACAGATTTTGCACCACCAAACCCTTTCCAAGCTTTTCAAAATCACCAATCAAGCTCCAATATCCACACATACACAACCTAAGCCACAACCATCATACCCATACACAACATCTCAAAACCCAAGCATCATAAAACAACAAAATACACTAGGGTTGAGAATCTTACCACACCCAAGATCCAAGGAGACAAGATCAACCTTCTCCTTCAAGAGAGTTGGGCCCTATAACATCAAAGAACCCAAAATCTCAACATTTCACCCATAAAACTCGAAAATAGGGGCTGAGATTTCGAACAGCAAGGTGTGGCTTACCTCAAGATTGATTATATGGGTTTTGTAGAGCTCTCCGCGGTGAACGCGTGGCCGCAAACGGGGCGGCAATCGGAGCTCTAGATCAAAAGCTATGGTGGTTTGAAGATTAAGTGAGAGAGAGAAGTTGAGAGAATGTTCTTCCCTTCCTCTCCACCATTTCAGCTTGTGTGTGTAACAAATGAGGAGAGAGAGTGCTGAAAACTAGGGTTTTGGTTAAGTTATGTTGGGCCAAGGGCCCACTTTAGGTCCTATTGGCCGGTTTGGCCCGTTCGGTCCAATCTTGGTCCGAATTCTATAAAATTGGTACCAAATTCTCGTCTCAATCTCCTCTATCACATTTAGCCATAAAAATCACATTTTAGGCTTTCTAGAATAAATTCTCATTTATGGGTTAATTAGCCGTTAATTAACCGGGTTTTACATTTTAAATTTTGTTTATTTGATTTTTTTAAATCTTTTTTTTAACTTTTGGTAAAAGATTATTTTTTTAGTTTCAAAATTTAAAAATAAAAAGTTTTCATCTTTTTCTTGTCTTCCTAATATTACTAGAGTTTATTTAATTTTTTAATTTTCAATTGAAAATTTTAATTTTTAAATTTAAAAATTCATAAAAATAAAAAATTATGTCTTTTCAAATCCTAATTTTTTTTCAAGAACATTTTTTTATTTTTTTATCACCGGATAATGCTATTTTTTCATAAATACAGAATAAATTAATTTTAAAAATTTAAACTTTTTAAATTTTTGTTTATTGGATATTTTTTAAAATCTTCATTTTTCAACTTTCTGGTAAAAAGATTATTTTTTTAGTTTCAAAATTTAAAAATAAAAAGATTTCACCTTTTTTTTGTCTTCCTATTATTACTGGACTTTTTTTATTTTTAAATTTTCAATAAAAAATTTTAATTTTTAAATTTAAAAATTCATAAAAATAAAAAATTTTGTCTTTTCAAATCCTAAATTTTTTTTCAAGAACATTTTTTTATTTTTTTATCACCGGATAATGCTATTTTTTCATAAATACAGAGTAAATTAATTTTAAAAATTTAAACTTTTTAAATTTTTTGTTTATTGGATATTTTTTAAAATCTTTATTTTTCAACTTTTTGGTAAAAAGATTATTTTTTTAGTTTCAAAATTTAAAAATAAAAAGTTTTCGTCTTTTTTTTGTCTTCCTAATATTACTGGACTTTATTTAATTTTTAATTTTCAATAAAAAAATTATAATTTTTAAATTTAAAAATTCATAAAAATAAAAAATTTTGTCTTTTCAAATCCTAAATTTTTTTTCAAGAACATTTTTTTTATTTTTTATCACCGGATAATGCTATTTTTTCATAAATACAGAATAAATTAATTTTAAAAATATAAACTTTTTAAATTTTTGTTTATTGGATATTTTTTAAAATCTTTATTTTTCAACTTTTTGGTAAAAAGATTATTTTTTTTTCAAAATTTAAAAATAAAAAGTTTTCATCTTTTTTTTGTCTTCCTAATATTACTGGACTTTATTTAATTTTTAATTTTCAATAAAAAATTATAATTTTTAAATTTAAAAATTCATAAAAATAAAAAATTTTGTCTTTTCAAATCCTAAATTTTTTTTCAAGAACATTTTTTTTATTTTTTATCACCGGATAATGCTATTTTTTCATAAATACAGAATAAATTAATTTTAAAAATATAAACTTTTTAAATTTTTGTTTATTGGATATTTTTTAAAATCTTTATTTTTCAACTTTTTGGTAAAAAGATTATTTTTTTTTCAAAATTTAAAAATAAAAAGTTTTCATCTTTTTTTTGTCTTCCTAATATTACTGGACTTTATTTAATTTTTAATTTTCAATAAAAAAATTATAATTTTAAAAATAAAAAATTTTGTCTTTTCAAATCCTAAATTTTTTTTCAAGAACATTTTTTTATTTTTTTATCACCGGATAATGCTATTTTTTCATAAATACAGAATAAATTAATTTTAAAAATTTAAACTTTTTAAATTTTTGTTTATTGGATATTTTTTAAAATCTTCATTTTTCAACTTTCTGGTAAAAAGATTATTTTTTAGTTTCAAAATTTAAAAATAAAAAGATTTCACCTTTTGTTTGTCTTCCTAATATTACTGGACTTTTTTTATTTTTTAATTTTCAATAAAAAATTATAATTTTTAAATTTAAAAATTCATAAAAATAAAAAATTTTGTCTTTTCAAATCCTAAATTTTTTTTCAAGAATATTTTTTTATTTTTTTATCACTGGATAATGCTATTTTTTCATAAATACAGAGTAAATTAATTTTAAAAATTTAAACTTTTTAAATTTTTTGTTTATTGGATTTTTTTAAAATCTTTATTTTTCAACTTTTTGGTGAAAAGATTATTTTTTGTTTCAAAATTTAAAAATAAAAAGTTTTCATCTTTTTTTTGTCTTCCTAATATTACTGGACTTTATTTAATTTTTAATTTTCAATAAAAAAATTATAATTTTTAAATTTAAAAATTCATAACAATAAAAAATTTTGTCTTTTCAAATCCTAAATTTTTTTCAAGAACATTTTTTTATTTTTTTATCACCGGATAATGCTATTTTTTCATAAATACAGAATAAATTAATTTTAAAAATTTAAACTTTTTAAATTTTTGTTTATTGGATATTTTTTAAAATCTTAATTTTTCAACTTTCTGGAAAAAGATTATTTTTTTAGTTTCAAAATTTAAAAATAAAAAGATTTCACCTTTTTTTTGTCTTCCTAATATTACTGGACTTTTTTTATTTTTTAATTTTCAATAAAAAATTTTATTTTTAAATTTAAAAATTCATAAAAATAAAAAATTTTGTCTTTTCGAATCCTAAATTTTTTTTCAAGAACATTTTTTTTATTTTTTTATCACTGGATAATGCTATTTTTTCATAAATACAGAGTAAATTAATTTTAAAAATTTAAACTTTTTAAATTTTTGTTTATTGGATATTTTTTAAAATCTTTATTTTTCAACTTTTTGGTAAAAAGATTATTTTTTGTTTCAAAATTTAAAAATAAAAAGTTTTCATCTTTTTTTTGTCTTCCTAATATTACTGGACTTTATTTAATTTTTAATTTTCAATAAAAAAATTATAATTTTTAAATTTAAAAATGCATAAAAATAAAAAATTTTGTCTTTTCAAATCCTAAATTTTTTTTCAAGAACATTTTTTTATTTTTTTATCACCGGATAATGCTATTTTTTCATAAATACAGAATAAATTAATTTTAAAAATTTAAACTTTTTAAATTTTTGTTTATTTGATATTTTTTAAAATCTTTTTTTTAACTTTTTGGTAAAAAGATTTTTTTTTAGTTTCAAAATTTAAAAATAAAAAGTTTTCATCTTTTTTTTTGTCTTCCTAATATTACTGGAATTTATTTAATTTTTTAATTTTCAATTGAAAATTTTAATTTTTAAATTTAAAAATTCATAAAAATAAAAAATTATGTCTTTTCAAATCCTAATTTTTTTTCAAGAATATTTTTTTTATTTTTTATCACCGGATAATGCTATTTTTTCATAAATACAGAATAAATTAATTTTAAAATTTAAACTTTTTAAATTTTTGTTTATTGGATATTTTTTAAAATCTTCATTTTTCAACTTTCTGGTAAAAAGATTATTTTTTTAGTTTCAAAATTTAAAAATAAAAAGATTTCACCTTTTTTTGTCTTCCTAATATTACTGGACTTTTTTTATTTTTTAATTTTCAATAAAAAATTATAATTTTTAAATTTAAAAATTCATAAAAATAAAAAATTTTGTCTTTTCAAATCCTAAATTTTTTTTCAAGAACATTTTTTTATTTTTTTATCACTGGATAATTCTATTTTTTCATAAATACAGAGTAAATTAATTTTAAAAATTTAAACTTTTTAAATTTTTTGTTTATTGGATATTTTTTAAAATCTTTATTTTTCAACTTTTTGGTAAAAAGATTATTTTTTGTTTCAAAATTTAAAAATAAAAAGTTTTCATCTTTTTTTTGTCTTCCTAATATTACTGGACTTTATTTAATTTTTAATTTTCAATAAAAAAATTTATAATTTTAAAAAATAAAAAATTTTGTCTTTTCAAATCCTAAATTTTTTTTCAAGAACATTTTTTTATTTTTTTATCACCGGATAATGCTATTTTTTCATAAATACAAATAAATTAATTTTAAAAATTTAAACTTTTTAAATTTTTTGTTTATTGGATATTTTTTAAAATCTTTATTTTTCAACCTTTTGGTAAAAAGATTTTTTTTTGTTTCAAAATTTAAAAATAAAAACTTTTCATCTTTTTTTTTGTCTTCCTAATATTACTGGACTTTATTTAATTTTTAATTTTCAATAAAAAAATTATAATTTTAAAATTAAAAATTTTGTCTTTTCAAATCCTAAATTTTTTTTAAAGAACATTTTTTTATTTTTTTATCACCGGATAATGCTATTTTTTCATAAATACATAATAAATTAATTTTAAAAATTTAAACTTTTTAAATTTTTGTTTATTGGATATTTTTTAAAATCTTCATTTTTCAACTTTCTGGTAAAAAGATTTTTTTTTAGTTTCAAAATTTAAAAATAAACAGATTTCACCTTTTGTTTGTCTTCCTAATATTACTGGACTTTTTTTATTTTTTAATTTTCAATAAAAATTATAATTTTTAAATTTAAAAATTCATAAAAATAAAAAATTTTGTCTTTTCAAATCCTAAATTTTTTTTTCAAGAACATTTTCTTATTTTTTTATCACTGGATAATGCTATTTTTTCATAAATACAGAGTAAATTAATTTTAAAAATTTAAACTTTTTAAATTTTTGTTTATTGGATATTTTTTAAAATCTTTATTTTTCAGCTTTTTGGTAAAAAGATTATTTTTTGTTTCAAAATTTAAAAATAAAAAGTTTTCATCTTTTTTTTGTCTTCCTAATATTACTGGACTTTATTTAATTTTTAATTTTCAATAAAAAACTTATAATTTTTAAATTTAAAAATTCATAAAAATAAAAAATTTTGTCTTTTAAATCCTAAATTTTTTTTCAAGAACATTTTTTTTTTATCACCGGATAATGCTATTTTTTCATAAATACAGAATAAATTAATTTTAAAAATATAAACTTTTTAAATTTTTGTTTATTGGATATTTTTTAAAATCTTTATTTTTAACTTTTTGGTAAAAAGATTTTTTTTTAGTTTCAAAATTTAAAAATAAAAAGTTTTCATCTTTTTTTTGTCTTCCTAATATTACTGGACTTTATTTAATTTTTAATTTTCAATAAAAAAATTATAATTTTTAAATTTAAAAATTCATAAAAATAAAAAATTTTGTCTTTTCAAATCCTAAATTTTTTTCAAGAACATTTTTTTATTTTTTTATCACCGGATAATGCTATTTTTTCATAAATACAGAATAAATTAATTTTAAAATTTAAACTTTTTAAATTTTTATTTATTGATATTTTTTAAAATCTTTTTTTTAACTTTTTGGTAAAAAGATTATTTTTTTAGTTTCAAAATTTAAAAATAAAAAGTTTTCATCTTTTTTTTGTCTTCCTAATATTACTAGAGTTTATTTAATTTTTTAATTTTCAATAAAAATTATAATTTTTAAATTTAAAAATTCATAAAAATAAAAAATTATGTCTTTTCAAATCCTAAATTTTTTTTCAAGAACATTTTTTTATTTTTTTATCACCGGATAATGCTATTTTTTCATAAATACAGAATAAATTAATTTTAAAAATTTAAACTTTTTAAATTTTGGTTTATTGGATATTTTTTAAAATCTTTATTTTTCAACTTTTTGGTAAAAAGATTATTTTTTTAGTTTCAAAATTTAAAAATAAAAAGTTTTCATCTTTTTTTTGTCTTCCTAATATTACTGAACTTTATTTAATTTTTTAACTTTCAATAAAAAATTATAATTTTTAAATTTAAAAATTCATAAAAATAAAAAATTTTGTCTTTTCGAATCCTAAATTTTTTTCAAGAACATTTTTTTATTTTTTTTATCACCGGATAATGCTATTTTTTCATAAATACAGAATAAATTAATTTTAAAAATTTAAACTTTTTAAATTTTTGTTTATTGGATATTTTTTAAAATCTTCATTTTTCAACTTTCTAGTAAAAAGATTATTTTTTTAGTTTCAAAATTTAAAAATAAAAAGTTTTCACCTTTTTTTTGTCTTCCTAATATTACTGGACTTTTTTTATTTTTTAATTTTCAATAAAAAATTATAATTTTTAAATTTAAAAATTCATAAAAATAAAAAATTTTGTCTTTTCAAATCGTAAATTTTTTTTCAAGAACATTTTTTATTTTTTTTATCACCGGATAATGCTATTTTTTCATAAATACAGAATAAATTAATTTTAAAATTTAAACTTTTTAAATTTTTGTTTATTTGATATTTTTTAAAATCTTTTTTTTAACTTTTTGGTAAAAAGATTATTTTTTTAGTTTCAAAATTTAAAAATAAAAAGTTTTCATCTTTTTTTGTCTTTCTAATATTACTAGAGTTTATTTAATTTTTTAATTTTCAATTGAAAATTTTAATTTTTAAATTTAAAAATTCATAAAAATAAAAATTATGTCTTTTCAAATCCTAATTTTTTTTCAAGAACATTTTTTTATTTTTTTATCACCGGATAATGCTATTTTTTCATAAATACAGAATAAATTAATTTTAAAAATTTAAACTTTTTAAATTTTGGTTTATTGGATATTTTTTAAAATCTTCATTTTTCAACTTTCTGGTAAAAAGATTATTTTTTTAGTTTCAAAATTTAAAAATAAAAAGTTTTCATCTTTTTTTTGTCTTCCTAATATTACTGAACTTTATTTAATTTTTTAACTTTCAATAAAAAATTATAATTTTTAAATTTAAAAATTCATAAAAATAAAAAATTTTGTCTTTTCGAATCCTAAATTTTTTTCAAGAACATTTTTTTATTTTTTTATCACCGGATAATGCTATTTTTTCATAAATACAGAATAAATTAATTTTAAAAATTTAAACTTTTTAAATTTTTGTTTATTGGATATTTTTTAAAATCTTCATTTTTCAACTTTTTGGTAAAAAGATTATTTTTTTAGTTTCAAAATTTAAAAATAAAAAGTTTTCACCTTTTTTTTGTCTTCCTAATATTACTGGACTTTTTTATTTTTTAATTTTCAATAAAAAATTATAATTTTTAAATTTAAAAATTCATAAAAATAAAAAATTTTGTCTTTTCAAATCGTAAATTTTTTTTCAAGAACATTTTTTTATTTTTTTTATCACCGGATAATGCTATTTTTTCATAAATACAAATAAATTAATTTTAAAATTTAAACTTTTTAAATTTTTGTTTATTTGATATTTTTTAAAATCTTTTTTTTAACTTTTTGGTAAAAAGATTATTTTTTTAGTTTCAAAATTTAAAAATAAAAAGTTTTATCTTTTTTTGTCTTTCTAATATTACTAGAGTTTATTTAATTTTTTAATTTTCAATTGAAAATTTTAATTTTTAAATTTAAAAATTCATAAAAATAAAAAATTATGTCTTTTCAAATCCTAATTTTTTTTCAAGAACATTTTTTTATTTTTTTATCACCGGAAATGCTATTTTTTCATAAATACAGAATAAATTAATTTTAAAAATTTAAACTTTTTAAATTTTTGTTTATTGGATATTTTTTAAAATCTTCATTTTTCAACTTTCTGGTAAAAAGATTATTTTTTTAGTTTCAAAATTTAGAAATAAAAAGATTTCATCTTTTTTTTGTCTTCCTAATATTACTGGACTTTTTTTATTTTTAATTTTCAATAAAAAATTTTAATTTTTAAATTTAAAAATTCATAAAAATAAAAAATTTTGTCTTTTCAAATCCTAAATTTTTTTTAAGAACATTTTTTTATTTTTTTATCACCGGATAATGCTATTTTTTCATAAATACAGAGTAAATTAATTTTAAAAATTTAAACTTTCTAAATTTTTGTTTATTGATATTTTTTAAAATCTTTATTTTTCAACTTTTTGGTAAAAAGATTATTTTTTGTTTCAAAATTTAAAAATAAAAAGTTTTCATCTTTTTTTTGTCTTCCTAATATTACTGGACTTTATTTAATTTTTAATTTTCAATAAAAAATTATAATTTTTAAATTTAAAAATTCATAAAAATAAAAATTTTGTCTTTTCAAATCCTAAATTTTTTTTCAAGAACATTTTTTTATTTTTTTATCACCGGATAATGCTATTTTTTCATAAATACAGAATAAATTAATTTTAAAAGTATAAACTTTTTAAATTTTTGTTTATTGGATATTTTTTAAAATCTTTATTTTTCAACTTTTTGGTAAAAAGATTATTTTTTTAGTTTCAAAATTTAAAAATAAAAAGTTTTCATCTTTTTTTTGTCTTCCTAATATTACTGGACTTTATTTATTTTTTAATTTTCAATAAAAAATTATAATTTTTAAATTTAAAAATTCATAAAAATAAAAAATTTTGTCTTTTCAAATCCTAAATTTTTTTCAAGAACATTTTTTTATTTTTTTATCACCGGATAATGCTATTTTTTCATAAATACAGAATAAATTAATTTTAAAAATTTAAACTTTTTAAATTTTTGTTTATTGATATTTTTTAAAATCTTTTTTTTAACTTTTTGGTAAAAAGATTATTTTTTTAGTTTCAAAATTTAAAAATAAAAAGTTTTCATCTTTTTTTTGTCTTCCTAATATTACTAGAGCTTATTTAATTTTTTAATTTTCAATTGAAAATTTAATTTTTAAATTTAAAAATTCATAAAAATAAAAAATTATGTCTTTTCAAATCCTAATTTTTTTTCAAGAACATTTTTTTATTTTTTTATCACCGGATAATGCTATTTTTTCATAAATACAGAATAAATTAATTTTAAAAATTTAAACTTTTTAAATTTTTGTTTATTGGATATTTTTTAAAATCTTCATTTTTCAACTTTTGGTAAAAAGATTATTTTTTTAGTTTCAAAATTTAAAAATAAAAAGATTTCACCTTTTTTTTGTCTTCCTAATATTACTGGACTTTTTTTTTTTTTAATTTTCAATAAAAAATTTTATTTTTAAATTTAAAAATTCATAAAAATAAAAAATTTTGTCTTTTCGAATCCTAAATTTTTTTTCAAGAACATTTTTTTATTTTTTTATCATGGATAATGCTATTTTTTCATAAATACAGAGTAAATTAATTTTAAAAATTTAAACTTTTTAAATTTTTGTTTATTGGATATTTTTTAAAATCTTTATTTTTCAACTTTTTGGTAAAAAGATTATTTTTTTAGTTTCAAAATTTAAAAATAAAAAGTTTTCATCTTTTTTTTGTCTTCCTAATATTACTGGACTTTATTTAATTTTTAATTTTCAATAAAAAATTATAATTTTTAAATTTAAAAATTCATAAAAATAAAAAATTTTGTCTTTTCAAATCCTAAATTTTTTTCAAGAACATTTTTTTATTTTTTTATCACTGGATAATGCTATTTTTTCATAAATACAGAGTAAATTAATTTTAAAAATTTAAACTTTTTAAATTTTTGTTTATTGGATATTTTTTAAAATCTTTATTTTTCAACTTTTTGGTAAAAAGATTATTTTTTAGTTTCAAAATTTAAAAATAAAAAGTTTTCATCTTTTTTTTGTCTTCCTAATATTACTGGACTTTATTTAATTTTTAATTTTCAATAAAAAATTATAATTTTTAAATTTAAAAATTCATAAAAATAAAAAATTTTGTCTTTTCAAATCCTAAATTTTTTTCAAGAACATTTTTTTATTTTTTTATCACCGGATAATGCTATTTTTTCATAAATACAGAATAAATTAATTTTAAAAATTTAAACTTTTTAAATTTTTGTTTATTGGATATTTTTTAAAATCTTCATTTTTCAACTTTTGGTAAAAAGATTATTTTTTTAGTTTCAAAATTTAAAAATAAAAAGATTTCACTTTTTTTTGTCTTCCTAATATTACTGGACTTTTTTTATTTTTTAATTTTCAATAAAAAATTTAATTTTAAATTTAAAAATTCATAAAAATAAAAAATTTTGTCTTTTCAAATCCTAAATTTTTTTCAAGAACATTTTTTTATTTTTTTATCACCGGATAATGCTATTTTTTCATAAATACAGATAAATTAATTTTAAAAATTTAAACTTTTTAAATTTTTTGTTTATTGGATATTTTTTAAAATCTTTATTTTTCAACTTTTTGGTAAAAAGATTATTTTTTTGTTTCAAAATTTAAAAATAAAAAGTTTTCATCTTTTTTTTGTCTTCCTAATATTACTGGACTTTATTTATTTTTTAATTTTCAATAAAAAATTATAATTTTAAATTTAAAAATTCATAAAATAAAAAATTTGTCTTTTCAAATCCTAAATTTTTTTTCAAGAACATTTTTTTATTTTTTTATCACCGGATAATGCTATTTTTTCATAAATACAGAATAAATTAATTTTAAAAATTTAAACTTTTTAAATTTTTGTTTATTGGATATTTTTTAAAATCTTTATTTTTCAACTTTTTGGTAAAAAGATTATTTTTTTAGTTTCAAAATTTAAAAATAAAAAGTTTTCATCTTTTTTTGTCTTCCTAATATTACTGGACTTTTTTTATTTTTTAATTTTCAATAAAAAATTATAATTTTTAAATTTAAAAATTCATAAAAATAAAAATTTTGTCTTTTCAAATCCTAAATTTTTTTCAAGAACATTTTTTTATTTTTTTATCACCGGATAATGCTATTTTTTCATAAATACAGAGTAAATTAATTTTAAAAATTTAAACTTTTTAAATTTTTGTTTATTGGATATTTTTTAAAATCTTTATTTTTCAACTTTTTGGTAAAAAGATTATTTTTTGTTTCAAAATTTAAAAATAAAAAGTTTTCATCTTTTTTTTGTCTTCCTAATATTACTGGACTTTATTTAATTTTTAATTTTCAATAAAAAATTATAATTTTTAAATTTAAAAATTCATAAAAATAAAAATTTTGTCTTTTGAAATCCTAAATTTTTTTCAAGAACATTTTTTATTTTTATCACCGGATAATGCTATTTTTTCATAAATACAGAATAAATTAATTTTAAAAATATAAACTTTTTAAATTTTTGTTTATTGGATATTTTTTAAAATCTTTATTTTTCAACTTTTTGGTAAAAAGATTATTTTTTTAGTTTCAAAATTTAAAAATAAAAAGTTTTCATCTTTTTTTTGTCTTCCTAATATTACTGGACTTTATTTAATTTTTAATTTTCAATAAAAAATTATAATTTTTAAATTTAAAAATTCATAAAAATAAAAAATTTTGTCTTTTCAAATCCTAAATTTTTTTCAAGAACATTTTTTTATTTTTTTATCACCGGATAATGCTATTTTTTCATAAATACAGAATAAATTAATTTTAAAATTTAAACTTTTTAAATTTTTTTTATTTGATATTTTTTAAAATCTTTTTTTCAACTTTTTGGTAAAAAGATTATTTTTTTAGTTTCAAAATTTAAAAATAAAAAGTTTTCATCTTTTTTTTGTCTTCCTAATATTACTGGAGTTTATTTATTTTTTAATTTTCAATAAAAAATTATAATTTTTAAATTTAAAAATTCATAAAAATAAAAAATTATGTCTTTTCAAATCCTAAATTTTTTTCAAGAAATTTTTTTATTTTTTATCACCGGATAATGCTATTTTTTCATAAATACAGAATAAATTAATTTTAAAAATTTAAACTTTTTAAATTTTTGTTTATTGGATATTTTTTAAAATCTTATTTTTCAACTTTCTGGTAAAAAGATTATTTTTTTAGTTTCAAAATTTAAAAATAAAAAGTTTTCATCTTTTTTTGTCTTCCTAATATTACTGGACTTTATTTTATTTTTTAATTTTCAATAAAAAATTTAATTTTTAAATTTAAAAATTCATAAAATAAAAAATTTTGTCTTTTCAAATCCTAAATTTTTTTCAAGAACATTTTTTTATTTTTTTATCACCGGATAATGCTATTTTTTCATAAATACAGAATAAATTAATTTTAAAAATTTAAACTTTTTAAATTTTTGTTTATTGGATATTTTTTAAAATCTTTATTTTTCAACTTTTTGGTAAAAAGATTATTTTTTTAGTTTCAAAATTTAAAAATAAAAAGTTTTCATCTTTTTTTTGTCTTCCTAATATTACTGGACTTTATTTAATTTTTTAATTTTCAATAAAAAATTATAATTTTTAAATTTAAAAATTCATAAAAATAAAAAATTTTGTCTTTTCAAATCCTAAATTTTTTTCAAGAACATTTTTTTATTTTTTTATCACCGGATAATGCTATTTTTTCATAAATACAGAATAAATTAATTTTAAAAATTTAAACTTTTTAAATTTTTGTTTATTGGATATTTTTTAAAATCTTTTTTTTCAACTTTTTGGTAAAAAGATTATTTTTTTAGTTTCAAAATTTAAAAATAAAAAGTTTTCATCTTTTTTTTGTCTTCCTAATATTACTGGATTTATTTAATTTTTTAATTTTCAATTAAAAAATTTAATTTTTAAATTTAAAAATTCATAAAAATAAAAAATTTGTCTTTTCAAATCCTAATTTTTTTCAAGAACATTTTTTTATTTTTTATCACCGGATAATGCTATTTTTTCATAAATACAGAATAAATTAATTTTAAAAATTTAAACTTTTTAAATTTTTGTTTATTGGATATTTTTTAAAATCTTTATTTTTCAACTTTTGGTAAAAAGATTATTTTTTAGTTTCAAAATTTAAAAATAAAAAGTTTTCATCTTTTTTTTGTCTTCCTAATATTACTGGACTTTTTTTATTTTTAATTTTCAATAAAAAATTTAATTTTTAAATTTAAAAATTCATAAAAATAAAAAATTTTGTCTTTTCAAATCCTAAATTTTTTTCAAGAACATTTTTTTATTTTTTTATCACCGGATAATGCTATTTTTTCATAAATACAGAATAAATTAATTTTAAAAATTTAAACTTTTTAAATTTTTGTTTATTGGATATTTTTTAAAATCTTTATTTTTCAACTTTTTGGTAAAAAGATTATTTTTTTAGTTTCAAAATTTAAAAATAAAAAGTTTTCATCTTTTTTTGTCTTCCTAATATTACTGGACTTTATTTAATTTTTAATTTTCAATAAAAAATTATAATTTTTAAATTTAAAAATTCATAAAAATAAAAAATTTTGTCTTTTCAAATCCTAAATTTTTTTCAAGAACATTTTTTTATTTTTTTATCACCGGATAATGCTATTTTTTCATAAATACAGAATAAATTAATTTTAAAAATTTAAACTTTTTAAATTTTTGTTTATTGGATATTTTTTAAAATCTTTATTTTTCAACTTTTGGTAAAAAGATTATTTTTTTAGTTTCAAAATTTAAAAATAAAAAGTTTTCATCTTTTTTTTGTCTTCCTAATATTACTGGACTTTATTTATTTTTTAATTTTCAATAAAAAATTATAATTTTTAAATTTAAAAATTCATAAAAATAAAAAATTTTGTCTTTTCAAATCCTAAATTTTTTTCAAGAACATTTTTTTATTTTTTATCACCGGATAATGCTATTTTTTCATAAATACAGAATAAATTAATTTTAAAATTTAAACTTTTTAAATTTTTGTTTATTGGATATTTTTTAAAATCTTATTTTTCAACTTTTGGTAAAAAGATTATTTTTTAGTTTCAAAATTTAAAAATAAAAAGTTTTCATCTTTTTTTGTCTTCCTAATATTACTGGACTTTTTTATTTTTAATTTTCAATAAAAAATTTAATTTTTAAATTTAAAAATTCATAAAAATAAAAAATTTTGTCTTTTCAAATCCTAAATTTTTTTCAAGAACATTTTTTTATTTTTTATCACCGGATAATGCTATTTTTTCATAAATACAGAATAAATTAATTTTAAAAATTTAAACTTTTTAAATTTTTGTTTATTGGATATTTTTTAAAATCTTTATTTTTCAACTTTTGGTAAAAAGATTATTTTTTAGTTTCAAAATTTAAAAATAAAAAGTTTTCATCTTTTTTTGTCTTCCTAATATTACTGGACTTTATTTATTTTTAATTTTCAATAAAAAATTATAATTTTTAAATTAAAAATAAAAAATTTTGTCTTTTCAAATCCTAAATTTTTTTCAAGAACATTTTTTTATTTTTTTATCACCGGATAATGCTATTTTTTCATAAATACAGAATAAATTAATTTTAAAAATTTAAACTTTTTAAATTTTTGTTTATTGGATATTTTTTAAAATCTTATTTTTCAACTTTTGGTAAAAAGATTATTTTTTAGTTTCAAAATTTAAAAATAAAAAGTTTCATCTTTTTTTGTCTTCCTAATATTACTGGACTTTTTTTATTTTTTAATTTTCAATAAAAAATTATAATTTTTAAATTTAAAATTCATAAAAATAAAAAATTTGTCTTTTCAAATCCTAAATTTTTTTCAAGAACATTTTTTTATTTTTTATCACGGATAATGCTATTTTTTCATAAATACAGAATAAATAATTTTAAAATTTAACTTTTTAAATTTTTGTTTATTGATATTTTTTTTTTATTTTAATTATCA
>NW_027255453.1:151367-196249 GCF_003086295.3 Arachis hypogaea | reverse complement strand
TTTCTTTGTTTTTAATTAGTTTTATGCACTTTCTTAAGCCATAAGTAAGCCAATAGGGTTGAAATTCATGTTATCTTTGACTCAATCAATCATGTATAAAATGATGCCTTTTCATGAGATATTGTGTTATAATTGTTACATTTTAGAATGGAAATATGAGAGCCAACGATTTGGACCTCAAACTTTGCAGAGCACAACGTTGCACACCCAAAGAGGAAACTTGACGCCCCTGGGAGGATGAAGTTTGCGCCAACGTTTTGACCTCAAACGTTGAGGCAAACGTTGGCGCCAAGAAGGAAGAATGGGCTCCTGGGCAAAACCAACGTTTGAGCCAACGTTTGACCTCAAACGTTGGGTCAAACGTTGGCGACATTTTGGCAAATAAGAGCATGAAAGAGCACCCCTGATTGATGAGTTAATTGAGCCACGTTTGCGCCAACGTTTGACCTCAAACGTTGGGCCAAACGTTGGCCAAAAAGAATGCATAGGGATCCACGTTTGAGCTCACGTTTGACCTCAAACGTTGAGCCAAACGTGGATGACAGCAACGGCCTCTGCTTCATCTTTCACTCAGCAACGTTTGAGTCAACGTTTGCCCTCAAACGTTGGCTCAAACGTGAAACTTGCATGGCGGTTCACAAGTGGTTTTCTTCCCAACACTTAGAGCAATCAACGGAGGCAACTAGCAACCCAATTCCATCAAGGCCAAGGCCCAATTCAAAAGCTTGAAGATCATTAGAAAAAGTGTATAAATAGCTTAGGATTTAAAGTTTTAGGGAGCTTTTTGATTTGGAATTTTTGCTGAGAAACTTTTGGAGAGAGCAAGGGACATTTGAGAGAGTTTTTGGAAGAGAATTGAATTCTCTTCCTCTGGGTTTTCTTGTTTACTTTCCTGCAAAGTTTTGTTTGAATCTTGGGTGTTGAAGAATTGAAGGAATTCTGTTTCAATTCCACCTGAGATCTCTTTGTTTTATTCACTGCACTTTTGAGAAATTGAGATCTGAATTTAGTTTTTCTTCTGTTGGATTTTAATTTCTCTTGCAATTGAATTGTGGTTTTGATCTAGGAAGGCATTGAGATCTAGAATTGGTTATCTAGTCTCTTGGGTCCTGAGATCTATTGGGTTCTATTTTAATTTCCCTGTTTAATTTCTGCAATCCCACATCCCTGACCCATTTACAATTCAAGTCATTTACATTCCTTGCACTTTAAGTTTCTGCAATTTACATTTCTTGTTCTTTAAGATTCAGCACTTTAAATTTCAGTTCTCTTTAATTTCATGCAATTCACCCATTCCCTTTACTTTCTGCAATTTAAATTTCTGTTAACACAAATTCACACAATCAACACTTATTTGCTTGACTAATTCAACCACTAAACTAAAGTTGCTCAACCCTTCAATCCCTGTGGGATCGACCTCACTCCCGTGAGTTTTATTACTTGATGCGACCCGGTGCACTTGCCGGTGAGTTTTGTGTCGAATCGTTTTCCGCCCATCAAGTTTTGGCGCCGTTGCCGGGATTGAATAGATTGACAATGATTAAGTGAAGTGGTGATCTAGATCAAGCACTTTTTCTTTATTTTTCTCTAATTTTGACTAACCCACTAACTGTTTGAATTTTTGCCTAAACTAACAATCACTTTGCTCTCTCAGTAGAGTACATTGCTTTTCTGGTTCTGTGTCCGTTTCTTGTTGTTCTGTACAACAAAAGCAATTTTCTTCTGATTTTCTCTCAAAGCCTATTAACTGTTTGACACATTGTGTCAACTATCCTCTGACTACTTCTGGCATGAGAATATCCAATTTTCATTTGGATTGTTTGTGAGTGTGCAGATCATGGAGGAAAGGAATCCTACAGCAAGAGGAGAAAAATTGAGGCATTATGATTTCAGCCTCCATAATCAAAGAGCAAGATGTCAAGCTAGTGACAATAAAAGAGCGCTTGTTGGGAGGCAACCCAACCGGAGGTAACTTTCTTTTCATATCTGTTTCAATAAAAAGGTTAATTAGTTTTATCTATATTGCAAGAAGCTAAGTTTGGTGTTACACACCAAAACAATCTAAGGGAGGATGAAGGATTCTAAGTTTGGTGTTCCACCGAAATTCCATCATACAACATATTCTCACCTTCTGCATTATGCTAGCTTCAAGCATTTAGATAAACTAATCAACTATTCTGTTGTTATCAGTTTTATTGCTTTTGAAAAAAAGAGAAAAAAAAGAGTTTCACACATGGTTAATCTGATGCATGGGAACCATTGGCAAGGTACTAAGTTTGGTGTTCTCACACCAAAGTAAGTTCTAAAGCCCACAAATAATTCATGCATGCTAACCATTTTTCAAGTGCTTCGGGAACAAGCAACTTTCAAAGTTTGTTGTAGGCAGTCACTTGAATCTAAGGAAGGATTAAGCACCATCAACCAAAGAGACAAAGAGGGATGCAAAGATCAACAATGGTGTTGAGAAGGAGTGAAGCAAGTAAACTCCAAAAGGTTGTATTGTTAAGTGATTGTCTTATATTCAAAACTGCTATGATTGAAAGTGATATTGTACCCCTGTTCAGTATGATTTCCTTGTAGTTCAATAACTAAGATGTTTGGTATATCATAGCACCATACACTTGAAAATTTGCTTGCACTCAAGGATTGGAAAAATATAAATAGAAAACATTTCTTTGAAGAGAAGGATTGAGGAACCAAAAATTCATCTTGAGGTAAGAAAAAGATTAAGGGAAGTGGTGGTTCTGGTTGTATGAATGTGTATTGAGGTTGCATGTTTGTGAAAACCTGCATGGGAGCTCATAGGCAGGAAATATAGTTCAAAGAAGTATTGTGGAGATTCTCAAACATCTTTTGATCCAAGAAGCAGCAAAAGAAAACAAAAGAAAAAAAATAAAAAGAACATGGTCCAAGGCTCTGAGCATCAATTACTAGGCAAAAAAAAAAGAGAAAAAAAGAAACAAGAACTCAAGAGTTACTAGCCTAGTAAATGCTTGTGGTCGAAATGTGTCAAAGAGAGAGGCTTGAGCAAGTAAATCCTTTGGGGTGCTTTAACACCTAATACCTTAAAACCAACTGGTCTAGGAGTATTGATTGAAAGCTTATCTAAAAAGCCGCTTTGAGACATGACACTTAGAGTCAAGGCCAAAACACAAAAATCATAAGCTGCTTCAAGGTGATTATCTATAAAGAGATCTCCACAGTATCATTTGGGTGAAATTCCTAAGACCTAAGACTTCCAAGAAGTAAGGACTAGTGAACACTGAAGCCCTTGCATAAGCATATGATTCAGAGTTCACTCCACTGCCAATTAATCACTTCACTCACAGAGCATACATGTCATTCTTCAATCCATTCTAATCTGACAGAATCTTTGAGCTTAATTTCTTTTCTCGCTTGGGGACAAGCAAGTTTTAAGTTTGGTGTTGTGATGACAAGTCATCTTAGCCTAGTTTTACTAGTCTTTTTCTTTGTTTTTAATTAGTTTTATGCACTTTCTTAAGCCATAAGTAAGCCAATAGGGTTGAAATTCATGTTATCTTTGACTCAATCAATCATGTATAAAATGATGCCTTTTCATGAGATATTGTGTTATAATTGTTACATTTTAGAATGGAATATTCTCATGATTTGAAGCATAGCTTTGATGATTTTGATTGATTGATGATAGGTGAAACAAGGCTGGAAGGAGGGTGCAAGAGGCTCAAAAAGAAGCCCCTGGGAGGCAACGTTGGAGCCAACGTTTGACCTCAAACTTTGAGGCAAACGTTGGCCGAAGAAAGAGGCTCATGGAGGCAACGTTGGAGCCAACGTTTGACCTCAACTTTGAGGCAAACGTTGGCACCACAAAGAGGAAAATTGACGCCCCTGGGAGGATGAAGTTTGCGCCAACGTTTGACCTCAAACGTTGAGGCAAACGTTGGCACCAAGAAGGAAGAATGGGCTCCTGGGCAAAACCAACGTTTGAGCCAACGTTTGACCTCAAACGTTGGGTCAAACGTTGGCGACATTTTGGCAAATAAGAGCATGAAAGAGCACCCCTGATTGATGAGTTAATTGAGCCACGTTTGCGCCAACGTTTGACCTCAAACGTTGGGCCAAACGTTGGCCAAAAAGAATGCATAGGGGATCCACGTTTGAGCTCACGTTTGACCTCAAACGTTGAGCCAAACGTGGATGACAGCAACGGCCTCTGCTTCATCTTTCACTCAGCAACGTTTGAGTCAACGTTTGCCCTCAAACGTTGGCTCAAACGTGAAACTTGCATGGCCGGTTCACAAGTGGTTTTCTTCCCAACACTTAGAGCAATCAACGGAGGCAACTAGCAACCCAATTCCATCAAGGCCAAGGCCCAATTCAAGCTTGAAGATCATTAGAAGAAAGTGTATAAATAGCTTAGGATTTAAAGTTTTAGGGAGCTTTTTGATTTGGAATTTTTGCTGAGAAACTTTTGGAGAGAGCAAGGGACATTTGAGAGAGTTTTTGGAAGAGAATTGAATTCTCTTCCTCTGGGTTTTCTTGTTTACTTTCCTGCAAAGTTTTGTTTGAATCTTGGGTGTTGAAGAATTGAAGGAATTCTGTTTCAATTCCACCCTGAGATCTCTTTGTTTTATTCACTGCACTTTTGAGAAATTGAGATCTGAATTTAGTTTTTCTTCTGTTGGATTTTAATTTCTCTTGCAATTGAATTGTGGCTTTGATCTAGGAAGGCATTGAGATCTAGAATTGGTTATCTAGTCTCTTGGGTCCTGAGATCTATTGGGTTCTATTTTAATTTCCCTGTTTAATTTCTGCAATCCCACATCCCTGACCCATTTACAATTCAAGTCATTTACATTCCTTGCACTTTAAGTTTCTGCAGTTTACATTTCTTGTTCTTTAAGATTCAGCACTTTAAATTTCAGTTCTCTTTAATTTCATGCAATTCACCCATTCCCTTTACTTTCTGCAATTTAAATTTCTGTTAACACAAATTAAAAAATTTCTTGAAAAAAATTAATTTGAAAAATTTTTTTTTATAATTTTAAAAAAAAAAAAAAAAAAAATAAAAAATCCAGTAATATTAGGAAGACAAAAAAAGATGAAAACTTTTTATTTTAAATTTTGAAACTAAAAAATAATCTTTTTACCAAAAGTTGAAAAAAAGATTTTAAAAAATATCAATAAACAAAAATTTAAAAAGTTTAAATTTTTAAAATTAATTTATTCTGTATTTATGAAAAATAGCATTATCCGGTGATAAAAAAATAAAAAAATGTTCTTGAAAAAAATTTAGGATTTGAAAAGACAAATTTTTTATTTTTATGAATTTTTAAATTTAAAAATTAAATTTTTTATTGAAAATTAAAAATAAATAAAGTCCAGTAATATTAGGAAGACAAAAAAAAGATGAAAACTTTTTATTTTTAAATTTTGAAACTAAAAAAATAATCTTTTTACCAAAAAGTTGAAAAAAAAGATTTTAAAAAATATCCAATAAACAAAAATTTAAAAAGTTTAAATTTTTAAAATTAATTTATTCTGTATTTATGAAAAAATAGCATTATCCGGTGATAAAAAATAAAAAAATGTTCTTGAAAAAAATTTAGGATTTGAAAAGACAAATTTTTTATTTTTATGAATTTTTAAATTTAAAAATTAAATTTTTATTGAAAATTAAAAATAAATAAAGTCCAGTAATATTAGGAAGACAAAAAAAAGATGAAAACTTTTTATTTTTAAATTTTGAAACTAAAAAAATAATCTTTTTACCAAAAAGTTGAAAAATAAAGATTTTAAAAAATATCAATAAACAAAAATTTAAAAAGTTTAAATTTTTAAAATTAATTTATTCTGTATTTATGAAAAAATAGCATTATCCGGTGATAAAAAAATAAAAAAATGTTCTTGAAAAAAATTTAGGATTTGAAAAGACAAAATTTTTTATTTTTATGAATTTTTAAATTTAAAAATTATAATTTTTTATTGAAAATTAAAAATTAAATAAAGTCCAGTAATATTAGGAAGACAAAAAAAGATGAAAACTTTTTATTTTTAAATTTTGAAACTAAAAAAATAATCTTTTTACCAAAAAGTTGAAAAATAAAGATTTTAAAAAATATCCAATAAACAAAAATTTAAAAAGTTTAAATTTTTAAAATTAATTTATTCTGTATTTATGAAAAAATAGCATTATCCGGTGATAAAAAAATAAAAAAATGTTCTTGAAAAAAATTTAGGATTTGAAAAGACAAAATTTTTTATTTTTATGAATTTTTAAATTTAAAAATTAAATTTTTTATTGAAAATTAAAAATAAAAAAAGTCCAGTAATATTAGGAAGACAAAAAAAAGATGAAAACTTTTTATTTTTAAATTTTGAAACTAAAAAAATAATCTTTTTACCAAAAGTTGAAAAATAAGATTTTAAAAAATATCCAATAAACAAAAATTTAAAAAGTTTAAATTTTTAAAATTAATTTATTCTGTATTTATGAAAAAATAGCATTATCCGGTGATAAAAAATAAAAAAATGTTCTTGAAAAAAAATTAGGATTTGAAAAGACAAATTTTTTATTTTTATGAATTTTTAAATTTAAAAATTAAATTTTTATTGAAAATTAAAAAATTAAATAAATCCAGTAATATTAGGAAGACAAAAAAAAGATGAAAACTTTTTATTTTTAAATTTTGAAACTAAAAAAATAATCTTTTTACCAAAAAGTTAAAAAAAAGATTTTAAAAAATATCCAATAAACAAAAATTTAAAAAGTTTAAATTTTAAAATTAATTTATTCTGTATTTATGAAAAAATAGCATTATCCGGTGATAAAAAAATAAAAAAATGTTCTTGAAAAAAATTTAGGATTTGAAAAGACAAAATTTTTTATTTTTATGAATTTTTAAATTTAAAAATTATAATTTTTTATTGAAAATTAAAAATTAAATAAAGTCCAGTAATATTAGGAAGACAAAAAAAAGATGAAAACTTTTTATTTTTAAATTTTGAAACTAAAAAAATAATCTTTTTACCAAAAAGTTGAAAAATAAAGATTTTAAAAAATATCCAATAAACAAAAATTTAAAAAGTTTAAATTTTTAAAATTAATTTATTCTGTATTTATGAAAAAATAGCATTATCCGGTGATAAAAAAATAAAAAAATGTTCTTGAAAAAAATTTAGGATTTGAAAAGACAAAATTTTTTATTTTATGAATTTTTAAATTTAAAAATTAAATTTTTTATTGAAAATTAAAAAATAAAAAAAGTCCAGTAATATTAGGAAGACAAAAAAAGATGAAAACTTTTTATTTTTAAATTTTGAAACTAAAAAAATAATCTTTTTACCAAAAGTTGAAAAATAAGATTTTAAAAAATATCCAATAAACAAAAATTTAAAAAGTTTAAATTTTTAAAATTAATTTATTCTGTATTTATGAAAAAATAGCATTATCCGGTGATAAAAAAATAAAAAAATGTTCTTGAAAAAAAATTAGGATTTGAAAAGACAAATTTTTTATTTTTATGAATTTTTAAATTTAAAAATTAAATTTTTATTGAAAATTAAAAAATTAAATAAACTCCAGTAATATTAGGAAGACAAAAAAAAGATGAAAACTTTTTATTTTTAAATTTTGAAACTAAAAAAATAATCTTTTTACCAAAAAGTTGAAAAAAAAGATTTTAAAAAATATCAATAAACAAAAATTTAAAAAGTTTAAATTTTAAAATTAATTTATTCTGTATTTATGAAAAAATAGCATTATCCGGTGATAAAAAAATAAAAAAATGTTCTTGAAAAAAAATTTAGGATTTGAAAAGACAAAATTTTTTATTTTTATGAATTTTTAAATTTAAAAATTATAATTTTTTATTGAAAATTAAAAATTAAATAAAGTCCAGTAATATTAGGAAGACAAAAAAAGATGAAAACTTTTTATTTTTAAATTTTGAAACTAAAAAAATAATCTTTTTACCAAAAAGTTGAAAAATAAAGATTTTAAAAAATATCCAATAAACAAAAATTTAAAAAGTTTAAATTTTTAAAATTAATTTATTCTGTATTTATGAAAAAATAGCATTATCCGGTGATAAAAAAATAAAAAAATGTTCTTGAAAAAAAATTTAGGATTTGAAAAGACAAAATTTTTTATTTTTATGAATTTTTAAATTTAAAAATTAAATTTTTTATTGAAAATTAAAAAATAAAAAAAGTCCAGTAATATTAGGAAGACAAAAAAAAGATGAAAACTTTTTATTTTTAAATTTTGAAACTAAAAAAATAATCTTTTTACCAAAAGTTGAAAAATAAAGATTTTAAAAAATATCCAATAAACAAAAATTTAAAAAGTTTAAATTTTTAAAATTAATTTATTCTGTATTTATGAAAAAATAGCATTATCCGGTGATAAAAAAATAAAAAAATGTTCTTGAAAAAAATTAGGATTTGAAAAGACAAATTTTTTATTTTTATGAATTTTTAAATTTAAAAATTAAATTTTTATTGAAAATTAAAAAATTAAATAAAGTCCAGTAATATTAGGAAGACAAAAAAAAGATGAAAACTTTTTATTTTTAAATTTTGAAACTAAAAAAATAATCTTTTTACCAAAAAGTTGAAAAATAAAGATTTTAAAAAATATCCAATAAACAAAAATTTAAAAAGTTTAAATTTTTAAAATTAATTTATTCTGTATTTATGAAAAAATAGCATTATCCGGTGATAAAAAAATAAAAAAATGTTCTTGAAAAAAAATTTAGGATTTGAAAAGACAAAATTTTTTATTTTTATGAATTTTTAAATTTAAAAATTATAATTTTTTATTGAAAATTAAAAATTAAATAAAGTCCAGTAATATTAGGAAGACAAAAAAAAGATGAAAACTTTTTATTTTTAAATTTTGAAACTAAAAAATAATCTTTTTACCAAAAAGTTGAAAAATAAAGATTTTAAAAAATATCCAATAAACAAAAATTTAAAAAGTTTAAATTTTTAAAATTAATTTATTCTGTATTTATGAAAAAATAGCATTATCCGGTGATAAAAAAATAAAAAAATGTTCTTGAAAAAAAATTAGGATTTGAAAAGACAAATTTTTTATTTTTATGAATTTTTAAATTTAAAAATTAAATTTTTATTGAAAATTAAAAAATTAAATAAACTCCAGTAATATTAGGAAGACAAAAAAAAGATGAAAACTTTTTATTTTTAAATTTTGAAACTAAAAAAATAATCTTTTTACCAAAAAGTTGAAAAAAAGATTTTAAAAAATATCCAATAAACAAAAATTTAAAAAGTTTAAATTTTAAAATTAATTTATTCTGTATTTATGAAAAAATAGCATTATCCGGTGATAAAAAAATAAAAAAATGTTCTTGAAAAAAAATTTAGGATTTGAAAAGACAAAATTTTTTATTTTTATGAATTTTTAAATTTAAAAATTATAATTTTTTATTGAAAATTAAAAAATTAAATAAAGTCCAGTAATATTAGGAAGACAAAAAAAAGATGAAAACTTTTTATTTTTAAATTTTGAAACTAAAAAAATAATCTTTTTACCAAAAAGTTGAAAAATAAAGATTTTAAAAAATATCCAATAAACAAAAATTTAAAAAGTTTAAATTTTTAAAATTAATTTATTCTGTATTTATGAAAAAATAGCATTATCCGGTGATAAAAAAATAAAAAAATGTTCTTGAAAAAAATTTAGGATTTGAAAAGACAAAATTTTTTATTTTTATGAATTTTTAAATTTAAAAATTATAATTTTTTATTGAAAATTAAAAATTAAATAAAGTCCAGTAATATTAGGAAGACAAAAAAAAGATGAAAACTTTTTATTTTTAAATTTTGAAACTAAAAAAATAATCTTTTTACCAAAAAGTTGAAAAATAAAGATTTTAAAAAATATCCAATAAACAAAAATTTAAAAAGTTTAAATTTTTAAAATTAATTTATTCTGTATTTATGAAAAAATAGCATTATCCGGTGATAAAAAAATAAAAAAATGTTCTTGAAAAAAATTTAGGATTTGAAAAGACAAAATTTTTTATTTTATGAATTTTTAAATTTAAAAATTAAATTTTTTATTGAAAATTAAAAAATAAAAAAAGTCCAGTAATATTAGGAAGACAAAAAAAGATGAAAACTTTTTATTTTTAAATTTTGAAACTAAAAAAATAATCTTTTTACCAAAAGTTGAAAAATAAAGATTTTAAAAAATATCCAATAAACAAAAATTTAAAAAGTTTAAATTTTTAAAATTAATTTATTCTGTATTTATGAAAAAATAGCATTATCCGGTGATAAAAAAATAAAAAAATGTTCTTGAAAAAAATTAGGATTTGAAAAGACAAATTTTTTATTTTTATGAATTTTTAAATTTAAAAATTAAATTTTTATTGAAAATTAAAAAATTAAATAAACTCCAGTAATATTAGGAAGACAAAAAAAGATGAAAACTTTTTATTTTTAAATTTTGAAACTAAAAAAATAATCTTTTTACCAAAAAGTTAAAAAAAAGATTTTAAAAAATATCAATAAACAAAAATTTAAAAAGTTTAAATTTTAAAATTAATTTATTCTGTATTTATGAAAAAATAGCATTATCCGGTGATAAAAAAATAAAAAAATGTTCTTGAAAAAAAATTTAGGATTTGAAAAGACAAAATTTTTTATTTTTATGAATTTTTAAATTTAAAAATTATAATTTTTTATTGAAAATTAAAAATTAAATAAAGTCCAGTAATATTAGGAAGACAAAAAAAGATGAAAACTTTTTATTTTTAAATTTTGAAACTAAAAAAATAATCTTTTTACCAAAAAGTTGAAAAATAAAGATTTTAAAAAATATCCAATAAACAAAAATTTAAAAAGTTTAAATTTTTAAAATTAATTTACTCTGTATTTATGAAAAAATAGCATTATCCGTGATAAAAAAATAAAAAAATGTTCTTGAAAAAAATTTAGGATTTGAAAAGACAAAATTTTTTATTTTTATGAATTTTTAAATTTAAAAATTAAAATTTTTTATTGAAAATTAAAAAATAAAAAAGTCCAGTAATATTAGGAAGACAAAAAAAAGTGAAACTTTTTATTTTTAAATTTTGAAACTAAAAAAATAATCTTTTTACCAAAAGTTGAAAAATAAGATTTTAAAAATATCCAATAAACAAAAATTTAAAAAGTTTAAATTTTTAAAATTAATTTATTCTGTATTTATGAAAAAATAGCATTATCCGGTGATAAAAAAATAAAAAAATGTTCTTGAAAAAAAATTAGGATTTGAAAAGACATAATTTTTTATTTTTATGAATTTTTAAATTTAAAAATTAAAATTTTCATTGAAAATTAAAAAATTAAATAAACTCCAGTAATATTAGGAAGACAAAAAAAGATGAAAACTTTTTATTTTTAAATTTTGAAACTAAAAAAATAATCTTTTTACCAAAAAGTTAAAAAAAAGATTTTAAAAAATATCAAATAAACAAAAATTTAAAAAGTTTAAATTTTAAAATTAATTTATTCTGTATTTATGAAAAAATAGCATTATCCGGTGATAAAAAAATAAAAAAATGTTCTTGAAAAAAATTTAGGATTTGAAAAGACAAAATTTTTTATTTTTATGAATTTTTAAATTTAAAAATTATAATTTTTTATTGAAAATTAAAAATTAAATAAAGTCCAGTAATATTAGGAAGACAAAAAAAAGATGAAAACTTTTTATTTTTAAATTTTGAAACAAAAAAAATAATCTTTTTACCAAAAAGTTGAAAAATAAAGATTTTAAAAAATATCAATAAACAAAAATTTAAAAAGTTTAAATTTTTAAAATTAATTTATCTGTATTTATGAAAAAATAGCATTATCCGGTGATAAAAAAATAAAAAAATGTTCTTGAAAAAAAATTTAGGATTTGAAAAGACAAAATTTTTTATTTTTATGAATTTTTAAATTTAAAAATTAAATTTTTTATTGAAAATTAAAAAATAAAAAAGTCCAGTAATATTAGGAAGACAAAAAAAGATGAAAACTTTTTATTTTTAAATTTTGAAACTAAAAAAATAATCTTTTTACCAAAAGTTGAAAAATAAGATTTTAAAAAATATCCAATAAACAAAAATTTAAAAAGTTTAAATTTTTAAAATTAATTTATTCTGTATTTATGAAAAAATAGCATTATCCGGTGATAAAAAAATAAAAAAATGTTCTTGAAAAAAATTAGGATTTGAAAAGACAAATTTTTTATTTTTATGAATTTTTAAATTTAAAAATTAAAATTTTTATTGAAAATTAAAAATTAAATAAACTCCAGTAATATTAGGAAGACAAAAAAAGATGAAACTTTTTATTTTTAAATTTTGAAACTAAAAAAATAATCTTTTTACCAAAAAGTTAAAAAAAAGATTTTAAAAATATCAATAAACAAAAATTTAAAAAGTTTAAATTTTAAAATTAATTTATTCTGTATTTATGAAAAAATAGCATTATCCGGTGATAAAAAAATAAAAAAATGTTCTTGAAAAAAATTTAGGATTTGAAAAGACAAAATTTTTTATTTTTATGAATTTTTAAATTTAAAAATTATAATTTTTTATTGAAAATTAAAAATTAAATAAAGTCCAGTAATATTAGGAAGACAAAAAAAGATGAAAACTTTTTATTTTTAAATTTTGAAACAAAAAAATAATCTTTTTACCAAAAAGTTGAAAAATAAAGATTTTAAAAAATATCCAATAAACAAAAATTTAAAAAGTTTAAATTTTTAAAATTAATTTACTCTGTATTTATGAAAAAATAGCATTATCCGGTGATAAAAAAATAAAAAAATGTTCTTGAAAAAAATTTAGGATTTGAAAAGACAAAATTTTTTAATTTTATGAATTTTTAAATTTAAAAATTAAATTTTTCATTGAAAATTAAAAAATAAAAAAGTCCAGTAATATTAGGAAGACAAAAAAAGGTGAAACTTTTTATTTTTAAATTTTGAAACTAAAAAAATAATCTTTTTACCAGAAAGTTGAAAAATGAAAATTTTAAAAATATCCAATAAACAAAAATTTAAAAAGTTTAAATTTTTAAAATTAATTTATTCTGTATTTATGAAAAAATAGCATTATCCGGTGATAAAAAAATAAAAAAATGTTCTTGAAAAAAATTAGGATTTGAAAAGACATAATTTTTTATTTTTATGAATTTTTAAATTTAAAAATTAAAATTTTCATTGAAAATTAAAAAATTAAATAAACTCCAGTAATATTAGGAAGAGAAAAAAAAGATGAAAACTTTTTATTTTTAAATTTTGAAACTAAAAAAATAATCTTTTTACAAAAAGTTAAAAAAAAGATTTTAAAAAATATCAATAAACAAAAATTTAAAAAGTTTAAATTTTAAAATTAATTTATTCTGTATTTATGAAAAAATAGCATTATCCGGTGATAAAAAAATAAAAAAATGTTCTTGAAAAAAATTTAGGATTTGAAAAGACAAAATTTTTTATTTTTATGAATTTTTAAATTTAAAAATTATAATTTTTTATTGAAAATTAAAAATTAAATAAAGTCCAGTAATATTAGGAAGACAAAAAAAAGATGAAAACTTTTTATTTTTAAATTTTGAAACAAAAAAATAATCTTTTTACCAAAAAGTTGAAAAATAAAGATTTTAAAAAATATCCAATAAACAAAAATTTAAAAAGTTTAAATTTTTAAAATTAATTTACTCTGTATTTATGAAAAATAGCATTATCCGGTGATAAAAAAATAAAAAAATGTTCTTGAAAAAAAATTTAGGATTTGAAAAGACAAAATTTTTTAATTTTTGAATTTTTAAATTTAAAAATTAAATTTTTTATTGAAAATTAAAAAATAAAAAAGTCCAGTAATATTAGGAAGACAAAAAAAGGTGAAATCTTTTTATTTTTAAATTTTGAAACTAAAAAAATAATCTTTTTACCAGAAAGTTGAAAAATGAAGATTTTAAAAATATCCAATAAACAAAAATTTAAAAAGTTTAAATTTTTAAAATTAATTTATTCTGTATTTATGAAAAAATAGCATTATCCGGTGATAAAAAAATAAAAAAATTTCTTGAAAAAAATTTAGGATTTGAAAAGACAAAATTTTTATTTTTATGAATTTTTAAATTTAAAAATTAAATTTTCATTGAAAATTAAAAATTAAATAAACTCCAGTAATATTAGGAAGACAAAAAAAAGATTAAAACTTTTTATTTTTAAATTTTGAAACTAAAAAAATAATCTTTTTACCAAAAAGTTAAAAAAAAGATTTTAAAAAATATCAATAAACAAAAATTTAAAAAGTTTAAATTTTTAAAATTAATTTATTCTGTATTTATGAAAAAATAGCATTATCCGGTGATAAAAAAATAAAAAAATGTTCTTGAAAAAAATTTAGGATTTGAAAAGACAAAATTTTTTATTTTTATGAATTTTTAAATTTAAAAATTATAATTTTTTATTGAAAATTAAAAATTAAATAAAGTCCAGTAATATTAGGAAGACAAAAAAAAGATGAAACTTTTTATTTTTAAATTTTGAAACTAAAAAAATAATCTTTTTACCAGAAAGTTGAAAAATGAAGATTTTAAAAAATATCCAATAAACAAAAATTTAAAAAGTTTAAATTTTTAAAATTAATTTATTCTGTATTTATGAAAAAATAGCATTATCCGGTGATAAAAAAATAAAAAAATGTTCTTGAAAAAAATTAGGATTTGAAAAGACAAATTTTTTATTTTTATGAATTTTTAAATTTAAAAATTAAAATTTTCATTGAAAATTAAAAAATTAAATAAACTCCAGTAATATTAGGAAGACAAAAAAAGATGAAAACTTTTTATTTTTAAATTTTGAAACTAAAAAAATAATCTTTTTACCAAAAGTTAAAAAAAAGATTTTAAAAAATATCAATAAACAAAAATTTAAAAAGTTTAAATTTTTAAAATTAATTTATTCTGTATTTATGAAAAAATAGCATTATCCGGTGATAAAAAAATAAAAAAATGTTCTTGAAAAAAAATTTAGGATTTGAAAAGACAAAATTTTTTATTTTTATGAATTTTTAAATTTAAAAATTATAATTTTTTATTGAAAATTAAAAATTAAATAAAGTCCAGTAATATTAGGAAGACAAAAAAAAGATGAAAACTTTTTATTTTTAAATTTTGAAACTAAAAAAATAATCTTTTTACCAAAAGTTGAAAAATAAAGATTTTAAAAAATATCCAATAAACAAAAATTTATAAAGTTTAAATTTTTAAAATTAATTTATTCTGTATTTATGAAAAAATAGCATTATCCGGTGATAAAAAAATAAAAAAATGTTCTTGAAAAAAATTTAGGATTTGAAAAGACAAAATTTTTTATTTTTATGAATTTTTAAATTTAAAAATTATAATTTTTTATTGAAAATTAAAAATTAAATAAAGTCCAGTAATATTAGGAAGACAAAAAAAAGATGAAAACTTTTTATTTTTAAATTTTGAAACAAAAAAATAATCTTTTTACCAAAAAGTTGAAAAATAAAGATTTTAAAAAATATCCAATAAACAAAAATTTAAAAAGTTTAAATTTTTAAAATTAATTTACTCTGTATTTATGAAAAAATAGCATTATCCGGTGATAAAAAATAAAAAAATGTTCTTGAAAAAAAATTTAGGATTTGAAAAGACAAAATTTTTTATTTTTATGAATTTTTAAATTTAAAAATTAAAATTTTTCATTGAAAATTAAAAAATAAAAAAGTCCAGTAATATTAGGAAGACAAAAAAAGGTGAAAACTTTTTATTTTTAAATTTTGAAACTAAAAAAATAATCTTTTTACCAAAAGTTGAAAAATGAAGATTTTAAAAAATATCCAATAAACAAAAATTTAAAAAGTTTAAATTTTTAAAATTAATTTATTCTGTATTTATGAAAAAATAGCATTATCCGGTGATAAAAAAATAAAAAAATGTTCTTGAAAAAAAATTAGGATTTGAAAAGACAAATTTTTTATTTTTATGAATTTTTAAATTTAAAAATTAAATTTTCATTGAAAATTAAAAAATTAAATAAACTTCAGTAATATTAGGAAGACAAAAAAAAGATAAAACTTTTTATTTTTAAATTTTGAAACTAAAAAAATAATCTTTTTACCAAAAAGTTAAAAAAAAGATTTTAAAAAATATCAATAAACAAAAATTTAAAAAGTTTAAATTTTAAAATTAATTTATTCTGTATTTATGAAAAAATAGCATTATCCGGTGATAAAAAAATAAAAAAATGTTCTTGAAAAAAATTTAGGATTTGAAAAGACAAAATTTTTTATTTTTATGAATTTTTAAATTTAAAAATTATAATTTTTTATTGAAAATTAAAAATTAAATAAAGTCCAGTAATATTAGGAAGACAAAAAAAAGATGAAAACTTTTTATTTTTAAATTTTGAAACTAAAAAAATAATCTTTTTACCAAAAAGTTGAAAAATAAAGATTTTAAAAAATATCCAATAAACAAAAATTTAAAAAGTTTAATTTTTAAAATTAATTTATTCTGTATTTATGAAAAAATAGCATTATCCGGTGATAAAAAAATAAAAAAATGTTCTTGAAAAAAATTTAGGATTTGAAAAGACAAAATTTTTTATTTTTATGAATTTTTAAATTTAAAAATTATAATTTTTTATTGAAAATTAAAAATTAAATAAAGTCCAGTAATATTAGGAAGACAAAAAAAAGATGAAAACTTTTTATTTTTAAATTTTGAAACAAAAAAATAATCTTTTTACCAAAAAGTTGAAAAATAAAGATTTTAAAAAATATCCAATAAACAAAAATTTAAAAAGTTTAAATTTGTAAAATTAATTTACTCTGTATTTATGAAAAAATAGCATTATCCGGTGATAAAAAAATAAAAAAAATGTTCTTGAAAAAAAATTTAGGATTTGAAAAGACAAAATTTTTTAATTTTATGAATTTTTAAATTTAAAAATTAAAATTTTTCATTGAAAATTAAAAAATAAAAAAGTCCAGTAATATTAGGAAGACAAAAAAAAGGTGAAATCTTTTTATTTTTAAATTTTGAAACTAAAAAAATAATCTTTTTACCAGAAAGTTGAAAAATAAGATTTTAAAAAATATCCAATAAACAAAAATTTAAAAAGTTTAAATTTTTAAAATTAATTTATTCTGTATTTATGAAAAAATAGCATTATCCGGTGATAAAAAATAAAAAAATGTTCTTGAAAAAAAATTAGGATTTGAAAAGACATAATTTTTTATTTTTATGAATTTTTAAATTTAAAAATTAAATTTTCATTGAAAATTAAAAAATTAAATAAACTCCAGTAATATTAGGAAGACAAAAAAAAGATAAAACTTTTTATTTTTAAATTTTGAAACTAAAAAAATAATCTTTTTTCAAAAAGTTAAAAAAAGATTTTAAAAAATATAAATAAACAAAAATTTAAAAAGTTTAAATTTTAAAATTAATTTATTCTGTATTTATGAAAAAATAGCATTATCCGGTGATGACAGGTCATCTTAGCCTAGTTTCACTAGTCTTTTTCCTTTGTTTTCAATAGGTTTTATGCACTTTCTTGAGCCATAAGTAAGCCATTTGTAAATTCATTGTACTTGATTAATCAATTTTAAATTGACACAAATCATGAGGTTTAAGCTAAAATTAATTGGTTTTTAAATGAATTTTAAGCTTTATTAATTTTGTGATACTTTGATTGGTTGTTTTGATTACTTGTAGGTGAAGAAAAGAAAGAAACAAGGGAAGCGTGGCCTATGACCATTTGTTCCTTGGCATCATGAACTGACATGCATTAATGCTTATGCATACATGCATTTAACTATGGCCGAATGAAAGCATGCATTTAATGATTTTTCAACGTTAATGCAATTGGCTTTATTAATTAAAACATAATGAATGCATGCTTGAAATATTTAATTAGTAAAGCTAATGAAAGCATGCATTTCATTTTAATGCCATTAAGACAAATTGGCCAATGCATTAACAACTAATTAACAAAGCCAATGATGCATGCATTATTAAGTTTTCTTTGCCAAGGCATTAAAGCATGCAAAGCCAAAGCCAATGCAACGTTTGCGCCAACGTTTGACCTCAAACGTTGAGGCAAACGTTGGCGCTAAAAAGAAGAAAAATGGCACTCCTGGAAGGCAACGTTGGAGCCAACGTTTGACCTCAAACGTTGAGGCAAACGTTGGCGCCACAAAGAGGAAAAATGGCGCCCCTGGAAGGTGAAGTTTGCGCCAACGTTTGACCTCAAACGTTGAGGCAAACGTTGGCACCTAAGAGGAGGCAGAGTGAGCTTTTGGCAACGACGTTTGAGCCAACGTTTGACCTCAAACGTTGGGTCAAACGTTGGCTACATTTTGGCAAATAGGAGCATGGAAGAACACCCCTGATTGATGAGTTAATTGAGTCACGTTTGCGCCAACGTTTGACCTCAAACGTTGGGCCAAACGTTGGCCAAAAAGAATGCATGGGGGATCCACGTTTGAGCTCACGTTTGACCTCAAACGTTGAGCCAAACGTGGATGACAGCAAAATGAGGCCTGATGCACTATTTCACAAGGAAACGTTTGAGTTAATGTTTGACCTCAAACGTTAGCTCAAACGTGAGACTTGCATGGCCGGTTCATAAGTGGATTTCTTCCCAACACTTAGAGCAATCAACGGAGGCAACTAGCAACCCAATTCCATCAAGGCCAAGGCCCAATTCAAGGCTTGAAGATCATTAGAAGAAAGTGTATAAATAGCTTAGAATTTAAAGTTTTCGGGGAGTTCTTGAATTGTAATTCGGGAGAGGAACTTTTGAGAGAGAGCACTTGACATTTGAGAGAGTTTCTGGGAAGAGAATTGAATTCTCTTCCTCTGGGTTTTATTGTTTTCTTTCCTGCAAAGTTGTTTGAATCTTGGGTGTTGGAGAATTGAAGATATTCTGTTTCAATTCCACCCTGAGATCTCTCTGTTTCATTTACTGCACTCTTGAGAAATTGAGATCTGAGTTTGGTTCTTCTTCTGTTTGATTTTAATTTCTCTTGCAATTGTTCTCTGATTTTTGATCTAGGAAGGCATTTGAGATCTAGAATTGATTATCTAGTCTCTTGGGTCCTGAGATCTATTGGATTCTGTTTTAATTTCTTTGTTTAACTTCTGCAATCCCACATCCCTGACCCATTTACAATTCAAGTCATTTACATTTCTTGCATTTTAAGTTTCTGCAATTTACATTTCTTGTTCTTTAAGATTCAGCTCTTTACATTTCAGTTCTCTTTAATTTCATGCAATTCACCCATTCCCTTTACATTTTCTGCAATTTAAATTTTGTCAACACAAATTCACACAATCAACACTTGTTTGCTTGACTAATTCAACCACTAAACTAAAGTTGCTCAATCCTTCAATCCCTGTGAGATCGACCTCACTCCCGTGAGTTTTATTACTTGATGCGACCCGGTGCACTTGCCGGTGAGTTTTGTGTCGAATCGTTTTTCGCACATCAAGTTTTTGGCGCCGTTGCCGGGGATTGATTAGATTGACAATGATTACGTGAGGTGGTAGTTTAGATCAAGCATTTTTTCTTTAATTTTGACTAACCCACTAACTGTTCGAAGATTTGCTTCTACTAACCCACTAACTGTTTGAAGTTTTGTCTCAACTGACTACACTCAATTTCCAAAAATATCACTGTGTGTTCCGCTTGTTGATTTATATGTCACAGGAAAGTAGAGAGGCAAGAGGGAAGGCTATCTTTGAAGAAGAAATTTCTGAGAAAGAAGAGCACCACAACATGAAGCCGCAACTCATTTCACTAATCAAGAACGAATGCTCCTATGGTGGAAATCCATTGGAGGATCCGAAACAGCACATTTCCATCTTTCTGAAGACTTGTGGTGCTGACAGTCTTGATGGGGTGAATCATGACACCTATAAACTCTTGTTATTTCTGTTCTCACTGAGGGATGAAGCAGCACAATGGCTTGAAACCTTTCCCCAAGGAAGTATCACTAGTTGGGATGATTTGGTTGCCAAGTTTCTGGCCAAATTCTCCCCATCCCAACAAAACATCAAGATAAAAGAGGAAATACGCCCATTCATACAAGGAGACGAAGAACCATTGTTCAAATCATGGGAAAGATACAAGAAAGCAAATGACAAAGTCGGTTTCCAAGCTTTCTATGAAGGGTTAACCTCAGAAACAAGAAAAGCAGTAGATCACCTCTCAGATGGTATTCTCGACGTAGCAGCAACTTGCCAAGGATCTGCAGAATTCAATGACAAAAGAGTCAATGATCAACACTCATTAGAGAAACTACAGAATGTAATGAACCCTGAAGGAGTGAAGGCAATCATGAATCAAAACAAACAGTTACACCAGCAACTTCAGCAACAATTGGAATCAATAGCTAGACAAATTGATTTCCTACATTCTACTACAGTGAATGCACAATTTCCACCATGGAGACCACATTCTTATATAAGAATGGGGGAGCACCAACATCAAGAACAGAGAAGTTCTAACATAGGCAAACCCATGATCACAAACAACCAAAACCACTCTAGCAGGCCCTAATACCAGTCTCAGAATGATGTGTACATCCCACCCTGGAGAATTAAACCCAACTGGAAGGAGGGTGAAAACCAAAATCAAGGACAAAGGGGCCTCAACTACAACAACCCCAATCTCCCAAACTTGCAAACATACCCCCATATCAACAATAATCATTCACAACCCCTACACACACCCTTTCAAGCCCATCCTACCTCACCACTCACCCAAGATGACTTTCATCGACCACCACAATTGACACAGCCACAACCACTTCCAACCTTTCAAAGAATCTATGCTCCAGAAATGCTTATGGAAAGGATCATGAAAATTCAAGAAATGATGGCAATAGAGCAGGAAGGAATAAAGAAACATCAAGAGATGATAAGCAAGAACCAAGAGACCTCACTCGGAAAACTTGAAAGGCAGATGGAACAACTGGTTCAAAACTTTGCTGAATTAGGTGAGAAAAAGGGGATTCTGAACCCAAAGAGCCATGAGAAAGATGTTGGGTTGAAAGAGAATGAAGTTGTGGAGGAAAGTAAGAAGTCGATGGAAAGAGAAACAGAGGGAAGGAAGCTCATAGCAAAAGGAGGAAACCAAAGGCAACAGAAGCCTCAACTTCCATGAGCACAGACTGAAAAATGTCAAGCTAGTGACAATAAAAGAGCGCTTGTTGGGAGGCAACCCAACCTGAGGTAGTTCTCTTTTCATAGCTATTTCAATAAAAATGTAGAGTAGTTTTATCTATAGTGCAAGGAGCTAAGTTTGGTGTTTCACACCAAAATAATTTGAGGAAGAGTGAAGAATGCTAAGTTTGGTGTTCCACCAAAAAATTCTCATTTGAAAACACATTTTCACCTTCTGCATAATCAATGCCAGCTCCAAACACCAGAGAAGCTACTTAACAATCATTTAGTTTCTAGCTCGTAGTCTATCTTTTAGTTCATAGCTTGCTTCTCTAGTTTATAGTATGTTTTCTTATTAAAAGCACATGTGGTTTTCTGCATATGTATAAACTGCTATATAAGGCAATGAACTAAGTTTGGTGTACACACATCAATCTAAGTTCAGAAGTCTACAAACATACATATATGCTAACCATTTTTCAAGTGCTTGGGGAACAAGCAACTTTCAAAGTTTATTGTAGGCAGTCACTTGAATCTAATGACAGATTAAGCACCATCAACCAAAGAGATAAAGAGGGATACAAAGATCAACAATGGTGCTAAGAAGGAGTGAAGCAAGTAAACTCCAACAACAGGTTGTATTGTTAAGTGACTGTCTTATATTCAAAACTGTTATGATTGAAAGTGATACTTTGATTGAAAGTGATATTGTGTCCCTGTTTAGTATAATTCCCTTGTAGTCAATAACTAAGATGATTGGTATGTCATAAGCACCATATTCTTAAAATTTTGCTTGCACCCATGGTTTGGAAATATATGAATAGAAAACATTTCTTTGAAGATAAGGATTGAGGAATCAAAAATTTATCGTGAGGTAAGCAAAAGATTAAGGGAAGTGGTGGTTCTGGTTGTAAGAATATGTATTGAGGCTGCATGTTTGTGAAAACCTGCATGGGAGCTCATAGGCAGGAAATAGAATTCAAAGAAGTATTGTAGAGATTCTCAGAAATCTTTTGATCCAAGAAGCAAAAAAAAAAAAAATTTTGAATAAAATAAAAAGGGAAAGAATGAGAAAGCTGAAGGCTCTGAGTACCAATGGCAATTTATTTGCTAAGTGCTTGTGGTGTTTATGTATCAAGCTCAATGCTTGAAAACAAAACATTTAGAAGTCAAGGCTAGGCTCAAGTGCAAGAGCACTCCCTTATGGCCCAAGGCTCTGAGCATCAATTACTAGGCAGGAAGGAAGAAAACTCAAAGAGTTAGTACCCTAGTAAATGCTTGTGGTCGAGATGTGTCAAGGAGAGAGGCTTGAGCAAGTAAATCCTTTGGGGTGCTTTAACACCTAATACCTTAAAACCAACTGGTTTAGGAGTATTGATTGAAAGCTTATCTAAAAGGCCGCTTTGAGACATGATACTTAGAGTCAAGGCCAAAACACAGAAATCATAAGCTGCTTCAAGGTGATTATCTATAAAGAGAACTCCACAGTATCATTTGGGTGAAATTCCTAAGACCTAAGACTTCCAAGATGTGGGGACTAGTAAACACTGAAGCCCTTGCATAAACATATGATTTAGAATTCACTTCACTGTCAATTAATCACTTCACTCACAGAGCATACATGTCATTCTTCAATCTATTCTAATCTGACCTTAATTTCTTTTCTTGCTTGGGGACAAGCAAGCTTTAAGTTTGGTGTTGTGATGACAGGTCATCTTAGCCTAGTTTCACTAGTCTTTTTCCTTTGTTTTCAATAGGTTTTATGCACTTTCTTGAGCCATAAGTAAGCCATTTGGGTAGAATTTCATGTGTACTTGGATTCAATCAACCATCCTTTAAATTGACACAAAATCATGAGGTTTAAGCTAAAATTAATTGGTTTTTAAATGAATTTTAAGCTTTATTAATTTTGTGATACTTTGATTGGTTGTTTTGATTACTTGTAGGTGAAGAAAAGAAAGAAACAAGGGAAGCGTGGCCTAAGGAAGGAAAAAGCGTGGCCTATGACCATTTGTTCCTTGGCATCATGAACTGACATGCATTAATGCTTATGCATACATGCATTTAACTATGGCCGAATGAAAGCATGCATTTAATGATTTTTCAACGTTAATGCAATTGGCTTTATTAATTAAAACATAATGAATGCATGCTTGAAATATTTAATTAGTAAAGCTAATGAAAGCATGCATTTCATTTTAATGCCATTAAGACAAATTGGCCAATGCATTAACAACTAATTAACAAAGCCAATGATGCATGCATTATTAAGTTTTCTTTGCCAAAGGCATTAAAGCATGCAAAGCCAAAGCCAATGCAACGTTTGCGCCAACGTTTGACCTCAAACGTTGAGGCAAACGTTGGCGCTAAAAAGAAGAAAAATGGCACTCCTGGAAGGCAACGTTGGAGCCAACGTTTGACCTCAAACGTTGAGGCAAACGTTGGCGCCACAAAGAGGAAAAATGGCGCCCCTGGAAGGTGAAGTTTGCGCCAACGTTTGACCTCAAACGTTGAGGCAAATGTTGGCACCTAAGAGGAGGCAGAGTGAGCTTTTGGCAACGACGTTTGAGCCAACGTTTGACCTCAAACGTTGGGTCAAACGTTGGCTACATTTTGGCAAATAGGAGCATGGAAGAACACCCCTGATTGATGAGTTAATTGAGTCACGTTTGCGCCAACGTTTGACCTCAAACGTTGGGCCAAACGTTGGCCAAAAAGAATGCATGGGGGATCCACGTTTGAGCTCACGTTTGACCTCAAACGTTGAGCTAAACGTGGATGACAGCAAAATGAGGCCTTATGCACTATTTCACAAGGAAACGTTTGAGTTAATGTTTGACCTCAAACGTTAGCTCAAACGTGAGACTTGCATGGCCGGTTCATAAGTGGATTTCTTCCCAACACTTAGAGCAATCAACGGAGGCAACTAGCAACCCAATTCCATCAAGGCCAAGGCCCAATTCAAGGCTTGAAGATCATTAGAAGAAAGTGTATAAATAGCTTAGAATTTAAAGTTTTCGGGGAGTTCTTGAATTGTAATTCGGGAGAGGAACTTTTGAGAGAGAGCACTTGACATTTGAGAGAGTTTCTGGGAAGAGAATTGAATTCTCTTCCTCTGGGTTTTATTGTTTTCTTTCCTGCAAAGTTGTTTGAATCTTGGGTGTTGGAGAATTGAAGATATTCTGTTTCAATTCCACCCTGAGATCTCTCTGTTTCATTTACTGCACTCTTGAGAAATTGAGATCTGAGTTTGGTTCTTCTTCTGTTTGATTTTAATTTCTCTTGCAATTGTTCTCTGATTTTTGATCTAGGAAGGCATTTGAGATCTAGAATTGATTATCTAGTCTCTTGGGTCCTGAGATCTATTGGATTCTGTTTTAATTTCTTTGTTTAACTTCTGCAATCCCACATCCCTGACCCATTTACAATTCAAGTCATTTACATTTCTTGCACTTTAAGTTTCTGCAATTTACATTTCTTGTTCTTTAAGATTCAGCTCTTTACATTTCAGTTCTCTTTAATTTCATGCAATTCACCCATTCCCTTTACATTTTCTGCAATTTAAATTCTGTCAACACAAATTCACACAATCAACACTTGTTTGCTTGACTAATTCAACCACTAAACTAAAGTTGCTCAATCCTTCAATCCCTGTGGGATCGACCTCACTCCCGTGAGTTTTATTACTTGATGCGACCCGGTGCACTTGCCGGTGAGTTTTGTGTCGAATCGTTTTTCGCACATCATCCGGTGATAAAAAAAATAAAAAAATTTTCTTGAAAAAAAATTTAGGATTTGAAAAGACAAAATTTTTTATTTTTATGAATTTTTAAATTTAAAAATTATAATTTTTTTATTGAAAATTAAAAATTAAATAAAGTCCAGTAATATTAGGAAGACAAAAAAAGATGAAAACTTTTTATTTTTAAATTTTGAAACTAAAAAAATAATCTTTTTACCAAAAAGTTGAAAAATAAAGATTTTAAAAAATATCCAATAAACAAAAATTTAAAAAGTTTAAATTTTTAAAATTAATTTATTCTGTATTTATGAAAAAATAGCATTATCCGGTGATAAAAAAATAAAAAAATGTTCTTGAAAAAAAATTTAGGATTTGAAAAGACAAAATTTTTTATTTTTATGAATTTTTAAATTTAAAAATTATAATTTTTTATTGAAAATTAAAAATTAAATAAAGTCCAGTAATATTAGGAAGACAAAAAAAAGATGAAAACTTTTTATTTTTAAATTTTGAAACTAAAAAAATAATCTTTTTACCAAAAAGTTGAAAAATAAAGATTTTAAAAAATATCCAATAAACAAAAATTTAAAAAGTTTAAATTTTTAAAATTAATTTATTCTGTATTTATGAAAAAATAGCATTATCCGGTGATAAAAAAATAAAAAAATGTTCTTGAAAAAAATTTAGGATTTGAAAAGACAAAATTTTTATTTTTATGAATTTTTAAATTTAAAAATTAAATTTTTTATTGAAAATTAAAAAATAAATAAAGTCCAGTAATATTAGGAAGACAAAAAAAAGATGAAAACTTTTTATTTTTAAATTTTGAAACTAAAAAAATAATCTTTTTACCAAAAGTTGAAAAATAAAGATTTTAAAAAATATCCAATAAACAAAAATTTAAAAAGTTTAAATTTTTAAAATTAATTTATTCTGTATTTATGAAAAAATAGCATTATCCGGTGATAAAAAAATAAAAAAAATGTTCTTGAAAAAAAATTTAGGATTTGAAAAGACAAATTTTTTATTTTTATGAATTTTTAAATTTAAAAATTAAATTTTTATTGAAAATTAAAAAATTAAATAAACTCCAGTAATATTAGGAAGACAAAAAAAAGATGAAAACTTTTTATTTTTAAATTTTGAAACTAAAAAAATAATCTTTTTACCAAAAAGTTGAAAAATAAAGATTTTAAAAAATATCCAATAAACAAAAATTTAAAAAGTTTAAATTTTTAAAATTAATTTATTCTGTATTTATGAAAAAATAGCATTATCCGGTGATAAAAAAATAAAAAAATGTTCTTGAAAAAAAATTTAGGATTTGAAAAGACAAAATTTTTTATTTTTATGAATTTTTAAATTTAAAAATTATAATTTTTTATTGAAAATTAAAAAATAAATAAAGTCCAGTAATATTAGGAAGACAAAAAAAAGATGAAAACTTTTTATTTTTAAATTTTGAAACTAAAAAAATAATCTTTTTACCAAAAGTTGAAAAATAAAGATTTTAAAAAATATCCAATAAACAAAAATTTAAAAAGTTTAAATTTTTAAAATTAATTTATTCTGTATTTATGAAAAAATAGCATTATCCGGTGATAAAAAAATAAAAAAATGTTCTTGAAAAAAATTTAGGATTTGAAAAGACAAAATTTTTTATTTTTATGAATTTTTAAATTTAAAAATTAAATTTTTTATTGAAAATTAAAAAATAAATAAAGTCCAGTAATATTAGGAAGACAAAAAAAAGATGAAAACTTTTTATTTTTAAATTTTGAAACTAAAAAAATAATCTTTTTACCAAAAAGTTGAAAAATAAAGATTTTAAAAAATATCCAATAAACAAAAATTTAAAAAGTTTAAATTTTTAAAATTAATTTATTCTGTATTTATGAAAAAATAGCATTATCCGGTGATAAAAAAATAAAAAAATGTTCTTGAAAAAAAATTTAGGATTTGAAAAGACAAAATTTTTTATTTTTATGAATTTTTAAATTTAAAAATTATAATTTTTTATTGAAAATTAAAAAATAAATAAAGTCCAGTAATATTAGGAAGACAAAAAAAAGATGAAAACTTTTTATTTTTAAATTTTGAAACTAAAAAAATAATCTTTTTACCAAAAGTTGAAAAATAAAGATTTTAAAAAATATCCAATAAACAAAAATTTAAAAAGTTTAAATTTTTAAAATTAATTTATTCTGTATTTATGAAAAAATAGCATTATCCGGTGATAAAAAAATAAAAAAATGTTCTTGAAAAAAAATTTAGGATTTGAAAAGACAAAATTTTTTATTTTTATGAATTTTTAAATTTAAAAATTATAATTTTTTATTGAAAATTAAAAAATAAATAAAGTCCAGTAATATTAGGAAGACAAAAAAAAGATGAAAACTTTTTATTTTTAAATTTTGAAACTAAAAAAATAATCTTTTTACCAAAAAGTTGAAAAATAAAGATTTTAAAAAATATCCAATAAACAAAAATTTAAAAAGTTTAAATTTTTAAAATTAATTTATTCTGTATTTATGAAAAAATAGCATTATCCGGTGATAAAAAAATAAAAAAATGTTCTTGAAAAAAATTTAGGATTTGAAAAGACAAAATTTTTTATTTTTATGAATTTTTAAATTTAAAAATTATAATTTTTTATTGAAAATTAAAAAATTAAATAAAGTCCAGTAATATTAGGAAGACAAAAAAAAGATGAAAACTTTTTATTTTTAAATTTTGAAACTAAAAAAATAATCTTTTTACCAAAAAGTTGAAAAATAAAGATTTTAAAAAATATCCAATAAACAAAAATTTAAAAAGTTTAAATTTTTAAAATTAATTTATTCTGTATTTATGAAAAAATAGCATTATCCGGTGATAAAAAAATAAAAAAATGTTCTTGAAAAAAATTTAGGATTTGAAAAGACAAAATTTTTTATTTTTATGAATTTTTAAATTTAAAAATTATAATTTTTTATTGAAAATTAAAAAATAAATAAAGTCCAGTAATATTAGGAAGACAAAAAAAAGATGAAAACTTTTTATTTTTAAATTTTGAAACTAAAAAAATAATCTTTTTACCAAAAAGTTGAAAAATAAAGATTTTAAAAAATATCCAATAAACAAAAATTTAAAAAGTTTAAATTTTTAAAATTAATTTATTCTGTATTTATGAAAAAATAGCATTATCCGGTGATAAAAAAATAAAAAAATGTTCTTGAAAAAAAATTAGGATTTGAAAAGACAAATTTTTTATTTTTATGAATTTTTAAATTTAAAAATTAAATTTTTTATTGAAAATTAAAAAATAAATAAACTCCAGTAATATTAGGAAGACAAAAAAAAGATGAAAACTTTTTATTTTTAAATTTTGAAACTAAAAAAATAATCTTTTTACCAAAAAGTTGAAAAATAAAGATTTTAAAAAATATCCAATAAACAAAAATTTAAAAAGTTTAAATTTTTAAAATTAATTTATTCTGTATTTATGAAAAAATAGCATTATCCGGTGATAAAAAAATAAAAAAATGTTCTTGAAAAAAATTTAGGATTTGAAAAGACAAAATTTTTTATTTTTATGAATTTTTAAATTTAAAAATTATAATTTTTTATTGAAAATTAAAAAATTAAATAAAGTCCAGTAATATTAGGAAGACAAAAAAAAGATGAAAACTTTTTATTTTTAAATTTTGAAACTAAAAAAATAATCTTTTTACCAAAAAGTTGAAAAATAAAGATTTTAAAAAATATCCAATAAACAAAAATTTAAAAAGTTTAAATTTTTAAAATTAATTTATTCTGTATTTATGAAAAAATAGCATTATCCGGTGATAAAAAAATAAAAAAATGTTCTTGAAAAAAATTTAGGATTTGAAAAGACAAAATTTTTTATTTTTATGAATTTTTAAATTTAAAAATTAAATTTTTTATTGAAAATTAAAAAATAAATAAAGTCCAGTAATATTAGGAAGACAAAAAAAAGATGAAAACTTTTTATTTTTAAATTTTGAAACTAAAAAAATAATCTTTTTACCAAAAAGTTGAAAAATAAAGATTTTAAAAAATATCCAATAAACAAAAATTTAAAAAGTTTAAATTTTTAAAATTAATTTATTCTGTATTTATGAAAAAATAGCATTATCCGGTGATAAAAAAATAAAAAAATGTTCTTGAAAAAAAATTTAGGATTTGAAAAGACAAAATTTTTTATTTTTATGAATTTTTAAATTTAAAAATTAAATTTTTTATTGAAAATTAAAAAATTAAATAAAGTCCAGTAATATTAGGAAGACAAAAAAAAGATGAAAACTTTTTATTTTTAAATTTTGAAACTAAAAAAATAATCTTTTTACCAAAAAGTTGAAAAATAAAGATTTTAAAAAATATCCAATAAACAAAAATTTAAAAAGTTTAAATTTTTAAAATTAATTTATTCTGTATTTATGAAAAAATAGCATTATCCGGTGATAAAAAAATAAAAAAATGTTCTTGAAAAAAAATTTAGGATTTGAAAAGACAAAATTTTTTATTTTTATGAATTTTTAAATTTAAAAATTATAATTTTTTATTGAAAATTAAAAAATAAATAAAGTCCAGTAATATTAGGAAGACAAAAAAAAGATGAAAACTTTTTATTTTTAAATTTTGAAACTAAAAAAATAATCTTTTTACCAAAAAGTTGAAAAATAAAGATTTTAAAAAATATCCAATAAACAAAAATTTAAAAAGTTTAAATTTTTAAAATTAATTTATTCTGTATTTATGAAAAAATAGCATTATCCGGTGATAAAAAAATAAAAAAATGTTCTTGAAAAAAATTTAGGATTTGAAAAGACAAATTTTTTATTTTTATGAATTTTTAAATTTAAAAATTAAATTTTTATTGAAAATTAAAAAATTAAATAAACTCCAGTAATATTAGGAAGACAAAAAAAAGATGAAAACTTTTTATTTTTAAATTTTGAAACTAAAAAAATAATCTTTTTACCAAAAAGTTGAAAAATAAAGATTTTAAAAAATATCCAATAAACAAAAATTTAAAAAGTTTAAATTTTTAAAATTAATTTATTCTGTATTTATGAAAAAATAGCATTATCCGGTGATAAAAAAATAAAAAAATGTTCTTGAAAAAAAATTTAGGATTTGAAAAGACAAAATTTTTTATTTTTATGAATTTTTAAATTTAAAAATTATAATTTTTTATTGAAAATTAAAAAATTAAATAAAGTCCAGTAATATTAGGAAGACAAAAAAAAGATGAAAACTTTTTATTTTTAAATTTTGAAACTAAAAAAATAATCTTTTTACCAAAAAGTTGAAAAATAAAGATTTTAAAAAATATCCAATAAACAAAAATTTAAAAAGTTTAAATTTTTAAAATTAATTTATTCTGTATTTATGAAAAAATAGCATTATCCGGTGATAAAAAAATAAAAAAATGTTCTTGAAAAAAAATTTAGGATTTGAAAAGACAAAATTTTTTATTTTTATGAATTTTTAAATTTAAAAATTATAATTTTTTATTGAAAATTAAAAAATAAATAAAGTCCAGTAATATTAGGAAGACAAAAAAAAGATGAAAACTTTTTATTTTTAAATTTTGAAACTAAAAAAATAATCTTTTTACCAAAAGTTGAAAAATAAAGATTTTAAAAAATATCCAATAAACAAAAATTTAAAAAGTTTAAATTTTTAAAATTAATTTATTCTGTATTTATGAAAAAATAGCATTATCCGGTGATAAAAAAATAAAAAAATGTTCTTGAAAAAAAATTTAGGATTTGAAAAGACAAATTTTTTATTTTTATGAATTTTTAAATTTAAAAATTAAATTTTTATTGAAAATTAAAAAATAAATAAATCCAGTAATATTAGGAAGACAAAAAAAAGATGAAAACTTTTTATTTTTAAATTTTGAAACTAAAAAAATAATCTTTTTACCAAAAGTTGAAAAATAAAGATTTTAAAAAATATCCAATAAACAAAAATTTAAAAAGTTTAAATTTTTAAAATTAATTTATTCTGTATTTATGAAAAAATAGCATTATCCGGTGATAAAAAAATAAAAAAATGTTCTTGAAAAAAATTTAGGATTTGAAAAGACAAATTTTTTATTTTTATGAATTTTTAAATTTAAAAATTATAATTTTTTATTGAAAATTAAAAAATTAAATAAAGTCCAGTAATATTAGGAAGACAAAAAAAAGATGAAAACTTTTTATTTTTAAATTTTGAAACTAAAAAAATAATCTTTTTACCAAAAAGTTGAAAAATAAAGATTTTAAAAAATATCCAATAAACAAAAATTTAAAAAGTTTAAATTTTTAAAATTAATTTATTCTGTATTTATGAAAAAATAGCATTATCCGGTGATAAAAAAATAAAAAAATGTTCTTGAAAAAAAATTTAGGATTTGAAAAGACAAAATTTTTTATTTTTATGAATTTTTAAATTTAAAAATTATAATTTTTTATTGAAAATTAAAAAATAAATAAAGTCCAGTAATATTAGGAAGACAAAAAAAAGATGAAAACTTTTTATTTTTAAATTTTGAAACTAAAAAAATAATCTTTTTACCAAAAAGTTGAAAAATAAAGATTTTAAAAAATATCCAATAAACAAAAATTTAAAAAGTTTAAATTTTTAAAATTAATTTATTCTGTATTTATGAAAAAATAGCATTATCCGGTGATAAAAAAATAAAAAAATGTTCTTGAAAAAAAATTTAGGATTTGAAAAGACAAAATTTTTTATTTTTATGAATTTTTAAATTTAAAAATTAAATTTTTTATTGAAAATTAAAAAATAAATAAAGTCCAGTAATATTAGGAAGACAAAAAAAGATGAAAACTTTTTATTTTTAAATTTTGAAACTAAAAAAATAATCTTTTTACCAAAAGTTGAAAAATAAAGATTTTAAAAAATATCCAATAAACAAAAATTTAAAAAGTTTAAATTTTTAAAATTAATTTATTCTGTATTTATGAAAAAATAGCATTATCCGGTGATAAAAAAATAAAAAAATGTTCTTGAAAAAAAATTTAGGATTTGAAAAGACAAATTTTTTATTTTTATGAATTTTTAAATTTAAAAATTAAATTTTTATTGAAAATTAAAAAATTAAATAAACTCCAGTAATATTAGGAAGACAAAAAAAAGATGAAAACTTTTTATTTTTAAATTTTGAAACTAAAAAAATAATCTTTTTACCAAAAAGTTGAAAAATAAAGATTTTAAAAAATATCCAATAAACAAAAATTTAAAAAGTTTAAATTTTTAAAATTAATTTATTCTGTATTTATGAAAAAATAGCATTATCCGGTGATAAAAAAATAAAAAAATGTTCTTGAAAAAAAATTTAGGATTTGAAAAGACAAAATTTTTTATTTTTATGAATTTTTAAATTTAAAAATTATAATTTTTTATTGAAAATTAAAAATTAAATAAAGTCCAGTAATATTAGGAAGACAAAAAAAAGATGAAAACTTTTTATTTTTAAATTTTGAAACTAAAAAAATAATCTTTTTACCAAAAAGTTGAAAAATAAAGATTTTAAAAAATATCCAATAAACAAAAATTTAAAAAGTTTAAATTTTTAAAATTAATTTATTCTGTATTTATGAAAAAATAGCATTATCCGGTGATAAAAAAATAAAAAAATGTTCTTGAAAAAAAATTTAGGATTTGAAAAGACAAAATTTTTTATTTTTATGAATTTTTAAATTTAAAAATTATAATTTTTTATTGAAAATTAAAAAATTAAATAAAGTCCAGTAATATTAGGAAGACAAAAAAAAGATGAAAACTTTTTATTTTTAAATTTTGAAACTAAAAAAATAATCTTTTTACCAAAAAGTTGAAAAATAAAGATTTTAAAAAATATCCAATAAACAAAAATTTAAAAAGTTTAAATTTTTAAAATTAATTTATTCTGTATTTATGAAAAAATAGCATTATCCGGTGATAAAAAAATAAAAAAATGTTCTTGAAAAAAAATTTAGGATTTGAAAAGACAAAATTTTTTATTTTTATGAATTTTTAAATTTAAAAATTAAATTTTTTATTGAAAATTAAAAAATAAATAAAGTCCAGTAATATTAGGAAGACAAAAAAAGATGAAAACTTTTTATTTTTAAATTTTGAAACTAAAAAAATAATCTTTTTACCAAAAGTTGAAAAATAAAGATTTTAAAAAATATCCAATAAACAAAAATTTAAAAAGTTTAAATTTTTAAAATTAATTTATTCTGTATTTATGAAAAAATAGCATTATCCGGTGATAAAAAAATAAAAAAATGTTCTTGAAAAAAAATTTAGGATTTGAAAAGACAAATTTTTTATTTTTATGAATTTTTAAATTTAAAAATTAAATTTTTTATTGAAAATTAAAAAATTAAATAAATCCAGTAATATTAGGAAGACAAAAAAAAGATGAAAACTTTTTATTTTTAAATTTTGAAACTAAAAAAATAATCTTTTTACCAAAAAGTTGAAAAATAAAGATTTTAAAAAATATCCAATAAACAAAAATTTAAAAAGTTTAAATTTTTAAAATTAATTTATTCTGTATTTATGAAAAAATAGCATTATCCGGTGATAAAAAAATAAAAAAATGTTCTTGAAAAAAAATTTAGGATTTGAAAAGACAAAATTTTTTATTTTTATGAATTTTTAAATTTAAAAATTATAATTTTTTATTGAAAATTAAAAATTAAATAAAGTCCAGTAATATTAGGAAGACAAAAAAAAGATGAAAACTTTTTATTTTTAAATTTTGAAACTAAAAAAATAATCTTTTTACCAAAAAGTTGAAAAATAAAGATTTTAAAAAATATCCAATAAACAAAAATTTAAAAAGTTTAAATTTTTAAAATTAATTTATTCTGTATTTATGAAAAAATAGCATTATCCGGTGATAAAAAAATAAAAAAATGTTCTTGAAAAAAAATTTAGGATTTGAAAAGACAAAATTTTTTATTTTTATGAATTTTTAAATTTAAAAATTAAATTTTTTATTGAAAATTAAAAAATAAATAAATCCAGTAATATTAGGAAGACAAAAAAAGATGAAAACTTTTTATTTTTAAATTTTGAAACTAAAAAAATAATCTTTTTACCAAAAAGTTGAAAAATAAAGATTTTAAAAAATATCCAATAAACAAAAATTTAAAAAGTTTAAATTTTTAAAATTAATTTATTCTGTATTTATGAAAAAATAGCATTATCCGGTGATAAAAAAATAAAAAAATGTTCTTGAAAAAAATTTAGGATTTGAAAAGACAAAATTTTTTATTTTTATGAATTTTTAAATTTAAAAATTATAATTTTTTATTGAAAATTAAAAAATTAAATAAAGTCCAGTAATATTAGGAAGACAAAAAAAAGATGAAAACTTTTTATTTTTAAATTTTGAAACTAAAAAAATAATCTTTTTACCAAAAAGTTGAAAAATAAAGATTTTAAAAAATATCCAATAAACAAAAATTTAAAAAGTTTAAATTTTTAAAATTAATTTATTCTGTATTTATGAAAAAATAGCATTATCCGGTGATAAAAAAATAAAAAAATGTTCTTGAAAAAAAATTTAGGATTTGAAAAGACAAAATTTTTTATTTTTATGAATTTTTAAATTTAAAAATTATAATTTTTTATTGAAAATTAAAAAATAAATAAAGTCCAGTAATATTAGGAAGACAAAAAAAGATGAAAACTTTTTATTTTTAAATTTTGAAACTAAAAAAATAATCTTTTTACCAAAAAGTTGAAAAATAAAGATTTTAAAAAATATCCAATAAACAAAAATTTAAAAAGTTTAAATTTTTAAAATTAATTTATTCTGTATTTATGAAAAAATAGCATTATCCGGTGATAAAAAAATAAAAAAATGTTCTTGAAAAAAAATTTAGGATTTGAAAAGACAAATTTTTTATTTTTATGAATTTTTAAATTTAAAAATTATAATTTTTTATTGAAAATTAAAAAATTAAATAAAGTCCAGTAATATTAGGAAGACAAAAAAAAGATGAAAACTTTTTATTTTTAAATTTTGAAACTAAAAAAATAATCTTTTTACCAAAAAGTTGAAAAAAAAGATTTTAAAAAATATCCAATAAACAAAAATTTAAAAAGTTTAAATTTTTAAAATTAATTTATTCTGTATTTATGAAAAAATAGCATTATCCGGTGATAAAAAAATAAAAAAATGTTCTTGAAAAAAATTTAGGATTTGAAAAGACAAAATTTTTTATTTTTATGAATTTTTAAATTTAAAAATTATAATTTTTTATTGAAAATTAAAAAATAAATAAAGTCCAGTAATATTAGGAAGACAAAAAAAAGATGAAAACTTTTTATTTTTAAATTTTGAAACTAAAAAAATAATCTTTTTACCAAAAAGTTGAAAAATAAAGATTTTAAAAAATATCCAATAAACAAAAATTTAAAAAGTTTAAATTTTTAAAATTAATTTATTCTGTATTTATGAAAAAATAGCATTATCCGGTGATAAAAAAATAAAAAAATGTTCTTGAAAAAAATTTAGGATTTGAAAAGACAAATTTTTTATTTTTATGAATTTTTAAATTTAAAAATTAAATTTTTTATTGAAAATTAAAAAATAAATAAAGTCCAGTAATATTAGGAAGACAAAAAAAAGATGAAAACTTTTTATTTTTAAATTTTGAAACTAAAAAAATAATCTTTTTACCAAAAAGTTGAAAAATAAAGATTTTAAAAAATATCCAATAAACAAAAATTTAAAAAGTTTAAATTTTTAAAATTAATTTATTCTGTATTTATGAAAAAATAGCATTATCCGGTGATAAAAAAATAAAAAAATGTTCTTGAAAAAAATTTAGGATTTGAAAAGACAAAATTTTTTATTTTTATGAATTTTTAAATTTAAAAATTATAATTTTTTATTGAAAATTAAAAAATTAAATAAAGTCCAGTAATATTAGGAAGACAAAAAAAAGATGAAAACTTTTTATTTTTAAATTTTGAAACTAAAAAAATAATCTTTTTACCAAAAAGTTGAAAAATAAAGATTTTAAAAAATATCCAATAAACAAAAATTTAAAAAGTTTAAATTTTTAAAATTAATTTATTCTGTATTTATGAAAAAATAGCATTATCCGGTGATAAAAAAATAAAAAAATGTTCTTGAAAAAAATTTAGGATTTGAAAAGACAAAATTTTTTATTTTTATGAATTTTTAAATTTAAAAATTATAATTTTTTATTGAAAATTAAAAATTAAATAAAGTCCAGTAATATTAGGAAGACAAAAAAAAGATGAAAACTTTTTATTTTTAAATTTTGAAACTAAAAAAATAATCTTTTTACCAAAAAGTTGAAAAATAAAGATTTTAAAAAATATCCAATAAACAAAAATTTAAAAAGTTTAAATTTTTAAAATTAATTTATTCTGTATTTATGAAAAAATAGCATTATCCGGTGATAAAAAAATAAAAAAATGTTCTTGAAAAAAATTTAGGATTTGAAAAGACAAAATTTTTTATTTTTATGAATTTTTAAATTTAAAAATTAAATTTTTTATTGAAAATTAAAAAATAAAAAAAGTCCAGTAATATTAGGAAGACAAAAAAAAGATGAAAACTTTTTATTTTTAAATTTTGAAACTAAAAAAATAATCTTTTTACCAAAAGTTGAAAAATAAGATTTTAAAAAATATCCAATAAACAAAAATTTAAAAAGTTTAAATTTTTAAAATTAATTTATTCTGTATTTATGAAAAAATAGCATTATCCGGTGATAAAAAATAAAAAAATGTTCTTGAAAAAAATTTAGGATTTGAAAAGACAAATTTTTTATTTTTATGAATTTTTAAATTTAAAAATTAAATTTTTATTGAAAATTAAAAAATTAAATAAACTCCAGTAATATTAGGAAGACAAAAAAAGATGAAAACTTTTTATTTTAAATTTGAAACTAAAAAAATAATCTTTTACCAAAAAGTTAAAAATAAAGATTTTAAAAAATATCAATAAAAAAATTAAAAGTTTAAATTTTAAATTAATTTATTCTTATTTATGAAAAATAGCATTATTTTATAATTTGTGATACTTTGATGGTTGTTTTGATACTTGTAGGTGAAGAAAAAAGAAACAAGGGAAGCGTGCCTATGACCATTTGTTCCTTGCATCATGAACTGACATGCATTAATGCTTATGCATACATGCATTTAACTATGGCCGAATGAAGCATGCATTACATGATTTTTCACGTTAATGCAATTGGCTTTATTAATTAAAACATAATGAATGCATGCTTGAATATTTAATTAGTAAACTAATGAAAGATGCATTTCATTTTAATGCCTTAAGACATGGCCATGCATTAACAACTAATTAACAAAATGATGCATGCATATTAAGTTTTCTTTCCAACATTAGCTGCAAGCCAAGCCATGCAACGTTTGCGCCACGTTTGACCTCAAACGTTGAGGCAAACGTTGGGCTAAAAAGAAGAAAAATGGCACTCCTGGAAGGCAACGTTGGAGCCAACGTTTGACCTCAAACGTTGAGGCAAACGTTGGCACCACAAGAGGAAAATGGCGCCCCTGGAAGGTGAAGTTTGCGCCAACGTTTGACCTCAAACGTTGAGGCAAACGTTGGCACCTAAGAGGAGAAGCAGTGAGCTTTTGGCAACGACGTTTGAGCCAACGTTTGACCTCAAACGTTGGGTCAACGTTGCTACATTTTGGCAAATAGGAGCATGGAAGAACACCCCTGATTGATGAGTTATTGAGTCACGTTTGCGCCAACGTTTGACCTCAAACGTTGGGCCAAACGTTGGCCAAAAGAATGCATGGGGATCCACGTTTGAGCTCACGTTTGACCTCAAACGTTGAGCCAAACGTGGATGACAGCAAATGAGGCCTGATGCACTATTTCACAAGGCAACGTTTGAGTTAATGTTTGACCTCAACGTTAGGCTCAACGTGAACTTGCATGGCCGGTTCATAAGTGGATTCTTCCCAACACCTAGAGCAATCAACGGAGGCACTAGCAACCCAATTCCATCAGGCCAAGGCCCAATTCAAGGCTTGAAGATCATTAGAAGAAAGTGTATAAATAGCTTAGAATTAAGTTTTAGGGAGCTTTTTGATTGGATTCTTGCTAGAGGAACTTTTGGAGAGAGCACTTGACATTTGAGAGAGTTTCTGGGAGAGAATTGAATTCTCTTCCTCTGGGTTTTATTGTTTTCTTTCTGCAAAGTTTTTGAATCTTGGGTGTTGAGAATTGAAGGAATTTCTTTCAATTTCCACTGAGATCTCTTGTTTATTACTGCCTTGGAAATTGAGATCTGAATTTGTTCTTCTGTTGATTTTAATTTCTCTGCAATTGTTTCTGAGTTTTGATCTAGGAAGGCATTGAGATCTAGAATTGTTATCTAGTCTCTTGGGTCCTGAGATCTCCTTTGGTTCTGATTTTAATTTCTCTTGTTAATTCTGAATCCACATCCCTGCCCATTTACAATTCAAGTCTTTACATTTCTTGCATTTAAGTTTCTGCATTTACATTTCTTGTCTTTAAGATTCAGCTCTTTACATTTCAGTTCTCTTTAATTTCTGCAATTCACCCATCCCTTTACTTTCTGCAATTTAATTTCTGTCAACACAATTCACACAATCAACACTTTTGCTTGACTAATTCAACCACTAACAAAAGTTGCTAACCTTCAATCCCTGTGAATGACCTCACCCTGGTTTTATTACTTGATGCCCGGTGCACTTGCGGTGAGTTTGTTCGAATCGTTTCGCCATCAAGTTTTGCCCGTTGCGGGTTGATGATTACAATGATCGTGAGTGGTATTAGATCAGATTTTTCTTATTTACTTCGCGAGATTTTTTGATCTACCTCACTAACCAATATCACTGTGTGTTCCGCTTGTTGATTTATATGTCACAGGAAAGTAGAGAGGCAAGAGGGAAGGCTATCTTTGAAGAAGAAATTTCTGAGAAAGAAGAGCACCACAACATGAAGCCGCAACTCATTTCACTAATCAAGAACGAATGCTCCTATGGTGGAAATCCATTGGAGGATCCGAAACAGCACATTTCCATCTTTCTGAAGACTTGTGGTGCTGACAGTCTTGATGGGGTGAATCATGACACCTATAAACTCTTGTTATTTCTGTTCTCACTGAGGGATGAAGCAGCACAATGGCTTGAAACCTTTCCCCAAGGAAGTATCACTAGTTGGGATGATTTGGTTGCCAAGTTTCTGGCCAAATTCTCCCCATCCCAACAAAACATCAAGATAAAAGAGGAAATACGCCCATTCATACAAGGAGACGAAGAACCATTGTTCAAATCATGGGAAAGATACAAGAAAGCAAATGACAAAGTCGGTTTCCAAGCTTTCTATGAAGGGTTAACCTCAGAAACAAGAAAAGCAGTAGATCACCTCTCAGATGGTATTCTCGACGTAGCAGCAACTTGCCAAGGATCTGCAGAATTCAATGACAAAAGAGTCAATGATCAACACTCATTAGAGAAACTACAGAATGTAATGAACCCTGAAGGAGTGAAGGCAATCATGAATCAAAACAAACAGTTACACCAGCAACTTCAGCAACAATTGGAATCAATAGCTAGACAAATTGATTTCCTACATTCTACTACAGTGAATGCACAATTTCCACCATGGAGACCACATTCTTATATAAGAATGGGGGAGCACCAACATCAAGAACAGAGAAGTTCTAACATAGGCAAACCCATGATCACAAACAACCAAACCACTCTAGCAGGCCCTAATACCAGTCTCAGAATGATGTGTACATCCCACCCTGGAGAATTAAACCCAACTGGAAGGAGGGTGAAAACCAAAATCAAGGACAAAGGGGCCTCAACTACAACAACCCCAATCTCTCAACTTGCAACTAAATCAATAATCATTTCACAACTACACCTCTCAGCCTACGCCTACCCTCACCAGTATGCTTTCATCGACCACACAATGACACAGCACAACATTCACTTCAAGAACTATGCTCCAGAATCTTATGGAAAGGTCATGAATTTCAAAAATGTGCATTTTGTATCAGTGATGAATTATTACTCAAAGATTATATAACTGTAAACCAATGATCTCACTCATAACTTAAGAGATACACTGTAACTTGGCTGATTATGAGAAAGGGTGACCAATTCTTCATTTGAGATTGAGTTTGTGGTTGTAAGTAGCATGAGTTGTGGAGGAATAAGAAGTCATGGTAGAGAACAAGAGGAAGGAGTCATGCAAGAGACAAGGTTATGATTCTCAACTTCTGAGCTATGACTGAAAAATGTCAAGCTAGTGCACAATAAAAGAGCGCTTGTTGGGAGGCAACCCAACCTGACGGTAGTTCTTTTCATAGTATTTCAATAAAAATGGTTAGAGTAGTTATTATATGCAGGAGCTAAGTTTGGTGTTTCACACCAAAATAATTTGAGGAGAGTGAAGATGCTAAGTTTGGGTGTTCCACCAAAAAATTCTCATTTGAAACACATTTTCACCTTCTGCATTAATCAAGCCAGCTCAACACCAGAGAAGCTACAACTATTAGTTCTAGCTCTAGTCTATCTTTAGTTTCATAGCTCTTCTCTAGTTTTATGTTGTTTTCTTTAAAAGCACATGTGGTTTCTGCATATGTATAACTTGCATAACCAGGCAATGAACTAAGTTTGGTGTAACACATCAATCTAAGTTCAGAAGTCTACAACATACATTTGCATAACCATTTTTCAAGTGCTTGCGGGAACAAGCAACTTTCAAAGTTTATTGTAGGCAGTCACTTGAATCTAATGACAGATTAAGCACCATCAACCAAAGAGATAAAGAGGATACAAAGATCCAATGGTGCTGAGAAGGAGTGAAGCAAGTAAACTCAAAACAGTTGTATTGTTAAGTGACTGTCTTATATTCAAAAACTGTTGATGAGAGTGCATACTTTGATTGAAGTGATATTGTGTCCCTGTTTAGTATATTCCTTGTAGTTCAATAACTAAATGATTGGTATGTCATAGCCCATATTCTAAAATTTTGCTTGCACCATAGGTTTGAAAATATAATTAATAGAAAACATTTCTTTGAAGATAAGGATTGAGTAATCAAAAATTCATCTGAGGTAAGCAAAGATTAAGGGAAGTGGTGGTTCTGGTTGTAAGAATTGTATTGAGGCTCTGCATGTTTGTGTGAAAACCTGCATGGGAGCTCATAGGCAGGAAATAGATTCAAAGAAGTATTGTAGGTCTCAGAAATCTTTTGATCAAGAAGCAAAAAAAAAAAATTTTGATAAATAAAAAGGAAAGATGAGAAAGCTGAAGGCTTGAGTACCAATGCAATTTTTGCTAAGTGCTCTGTGTGTTTATGATAGCTCAATGCTGAAACAAAATAGAAGTCAGGCTAGGCTAAGTGCAAGAGCATCCTATGCCAGGCTCTGAGCATCATTATAGGCAGAAGAGAACTCAAAGAGTTACTACCTAGTAAATGCTTGTGGTCGAAATGTGTCAAGGAGAAGAGGCTTGAGCAAGTAAATCCTTTGGGGTGCTTTAACACCTAATACCTTAAAACCAACTGGTTTAGGAGTATTGATTGAAAGCTTATCTAAAAAGGCGCTTTGAGACATGATACTTAGAGTCAAGGCCAAACACAGAAATCATAAGCTGCTTCAAGGTGATTATCTATAAAGAGAACTCCACAGTATCATTTGGGTGAAATTCCTAAGACCAAGACTTCAAGATGGTAGGGACTAGTAACACTGAAGCCCTTGCATAAACATATGATTAGAATTCACTTCCACTGCCATTAATCACTTCACTCACAGAGCATTACATGTCATTCTTCAATCTATTCCTAATTCTTTTCTTGCTTGGGACAGCAAGTTTAAGTTTTGGTGTTGGTGATGACAGGTCATCTTAGGCCTTTTCACCAGTCTTTTTCTTTGTTTTCAATAGGATTTATGCACTTCTTGAGCCATAGTAAGCTTTGGGTAGATTTCTGTGTACTTGGATTCAATCACATCCTTTAATTGACACAAATCTGAGTTTAAGCTAATTAATGGTTTTTAATGAATTTTTAAGCTTGTATTAATTTTGTGTACTTTGATTGGTTGTTTGATTCTTGTAGGTGAAGAAAAGAATGAAACAGGGAGCGTGCCTAAGGAAGGAGCGTGGCTATGACCATTTGTTCCTTGGCATCATAACTGACATGCATTAATTGCTTATAGCATACATGCATTTAACTATGCGAATGAAGCATGCATTTATGATTTTCACGTTAATGCATGGCTTTATTATTAAAATATGATGCATGCTTGAATATTATTAGTAAAGCTAGAAGCATGCTTTCATTGTTAATGCATTAAGCAAATGGCAATGCATTAACAATATTAACAAGCAATGATGCATCTTTAAGTTTTCTTTGCCAAGGCTCAAGCATGCAAAGCAAGCCATGGCAACGTTTGCGCCAACGTTTGACCTCAAACGTTGAGGCAAAACGTTGGCGAAAAAGAAGAAAAATGGCACTCCTGGAAGGCAACGTTGGAGCCAACGTTTGACCTCAAACGTTGAGGCAAACGTTGGCGCCACAAGAGGAAAATTGGCGCCCTGGAAGGTGAAGTTTGCGCCAACGTTTGACCTCAAACGTTGAGGCAAATGTTGGCACCTAAGAGGAGGCAGATGGAGCTTCTGGCAACACGTTTGAGCCAACGTTTGACCTCAACGTTGGGTCAAACCGGTTGGCTACATTTTGGCAAATAGGAGCATGAAAACACCCCTGATTGATGAGGTTAATTGAGTCACGTTTGCGCCAACGTTTGACCTCAACGTTGGCCAAACGTTGGCCAAAAAGAATGCATGGGGATCCACGTTTGAGCTCACGTTTGACCTCAAACGTTGAGCTAAACGTGGGATGACAGCAAAATGAGGCCTTCTTCACTTTTCACAAGGAACGTTTGAGTTAATGTTTGACCTCAAACGTTAGCTCAAACGTGAGATTGCATGGCCGGTTCATAAGTGGTTTCTTCCCACACTTAGAGCAATCAACGGAGGCAACCTAGCAACCCAATTCCATCAAGGCCAAGGCCCAATTCAAGGCTTGAAGATCATTAGAAGAAGTGTATAAATAGCTTAGATTTAAAGTTTTGGGAGTTCTTGATTGTAATTCGGCGGAGGAACTTTTGAGAGAGCAGCACTTGACATTTGAGAGAGTTGTCTTGGAAGAGAATTGAATTCTCTTCCTCTGGGTTTTATTGTTTTATTTCCTGCAAAGTTTGTTTGAATCTTGGGTGTTGAGAGAATTGAGATATTCTGTTTCATTCACCCTGAGATCTCTCTTTGTTTATACTGCACTTTGAGAATTGAATCTGTTAGTTTTTCTTCTGTTCGATTTTAATTTCTCTTTGCAATTGTTCTCTGATTTTTGATCTAAGGAAGGCATTGAGATCTAGAATTTTACTAGTCTCTTGGTCCTGAGATCTATTGGGATTGTATTTAATTCCTGTTTAATTCTGCATCCCACATCCCTGACCCATTTACAATTCAAGTCATTTACATTTCTTTGCACTTTAAAGTTCTGCATTTACATTTCTTGTTCTTTAAGATTCAGCTCTTTACATTTCATTTCTCTTTAATTTCATGCAATTCACAATCCCTTTACATTTCTGCATTTAATTTCTTTCAAAATTCCACACAATCAACACTTATTTGCTTGACTAATTAACCACTAACTAAAGTTGCTCAATCTTCATTCCCCTGTGGATCGACCTCATCCGTGAGTTTTTTTTACAACTTTATTTTTCGAACTTTTTGAAACGCATTATGTTTCTTTGATTCACAAATTTTACAAATAAAAGTTTTTATCTTTTTTATTTTGTCTTCCTAATAGGACTGGACTTTTTTAATTTTGTATTTGTCAAAAGAAATTAAGATTTTTACAAGCTTTAAAAAGTTTATATTTTTAAAATTAATTTATTCTGTATTAATGAAAAATAGCATTATCCGGTGATAAAAAAATAAAAAAATGTTCTTGAAAAAAAAATTTAGGATTTGAAAAGACAAAATTTTTTATTTTTATGAATTTTTTAAATTTAAAAATTATAATTTTTTTATTGAAAATTAAAAATTAAATAAAGTCCAGTAATATTAGGAAGACAAAAAAAGATGAAAACTTTTTATTTTTAAATTTTGAAACAAAAAAAATAATCTTTTTTACCAAAAAGTTGAAAATAAAGATTTAAAAAATATCCAATAAACAAAAAATTTAAAAAGTTTAAATTTTTAAAATTAATTTACTCTGTATTTGTGAAAAAATAGTATTATCGGGTGATAAAAAAATAAAAAAAATGATCTTGAAAAAAATTTAGGATTTGAAAAGACAAAATTTTTTAATTTTATGAATTTTAAATTTAAAAATTAAAATTTTTCATTGAAAATTAAAAAATAAAAAAGTCCAGTAATATTAGAAGACAAAAAAAAGGTGAAATCTTTTTATTTTTAAATTTTGAAACTAAAAAATAATCTTTTTACCAGAAAGTTGAAAAATGAAGATTTTAAAAATATCCAATAAACAAAAATTTAAAAAGTTTAAATTTTTAAAATTAATTTATTCTGTATTTATGAAAAAATAGCATTATCCGTTATAAAAAAATAAAAAAAATGTTCTTGAAAAAAAATTAGGATTTGAAAAGACATATTTTTTTATTTTTATGAATTTTTAAATTTAAAAATTAAAATTTTCAATTGAAAATTAAAAATTAAATAAACTCCAGTAATATTAGGAAGACAAAAAAAAGATGAAAACTTTTTATTTTTAAATTTTTGAAACTAAAAAAATAATCTTTACCAAAAAGTTAAAAAAAGATTTTAAAAAATATCAAATAAACAAAATTTTAAAAAGTTTAAATTTTAAAATTAATTTATTCTGTATTTATGAAAAAATAGCATTATC